>NC_064850.1:167951398-168108898 GCF_024139225.1 Suncus etruscus
GGTTGCCCCGAGCATTGCCAGCTAAGGCCTAAAAGAAAAAAAAAAAGAATTGTTTTAGTCTATAAACAAAAATATTGTATAGTAAGGATTAAAATCTTCTTTTGAGGGGTGTAGTAGTTTCACAAACTCAAAATGGTTTTCTCTGCTAAATTAAAGACTTATTTGAAGAAAACGTGTGTTTTTATTGTCAAATGTTTATAACTGAATAAAATTAATATGTTATTTTGTACTTTATGTTTTAGAAACTATGAATAAATCATTCACAATGCAAATCATTAATAGTCAATTGGTTTAAATACATAGAGGTATGACAATAATTTTTACCTTGAAATTCTCTATTATTTGGTAGGAATATTTCAATATGTTTCTGTAGTTGATCCTGGATAACCTGAATCTGTTATGGGCTTATTATTTTCATTGATAAAATCCTTCATAGAATTCCATCCATTGATTCCCATATCTACTTCTTGTTTTATACTTAATTATTTTAGGAATGAATAGGGTTAGATAAAGGAGAGACACAAGTGGAAAATTATGAGACCATTCAATCTAGAATTCTGGGACCCAGAGGCATGCTCCCATTATGGCCCCTATAACTGTTTCTCCTCTTTTCTCTCTTTTGTAATATCCTCTTGAGTAACCCTACAACAAAGGTGTTTGCTCCAATATACAAGACCCATGAATGTATGAAATCTAACTTAGATAGATTAAAATAGGCAGTTCCTAATGAATATTGTTCTTCTCTTTCTGATTACAGGTACTAAGCAAGATATATGTATATAGATATATATAGTACCTGATGAACAATCAAGGATCTTCATTTATGAGGTTGCTACTCCCTTATCATATTTTTACTTTCTTATTTCTGTCTCTTTCATTAATCTTTCTGGCATCCCTACTTCAGGCCTGTTCTTCTGGGGGCACTTTCTGGAAAATTCTGTATATGACCCAAATCTTTGAGATTAATTTGCTATGCCTAGTCTTCCCACAGGTGAGAGTGTCCGTTATCAAGACAAAATTATAAGAAAGAAGATATGAGCTCCAGGAAGGAGTGTTTTGATAGCTGACATAGACATGGCTACATTGAGGCTTCACTCAGTTAGATTTTTACATGATGTCATGTGTAACATTATTTTATCAGATCAAATTTTGAATAGTTGGACTAGCAAGACAAGAAAATATTGGCCACAATTCAATTATATATATACATATACATATATACATATACATATATACATATATGTGTGTATATATACATGCATATATATGTATACATACATATATATACATACATATATATACATATATATATACATATATATATATATATATATATACCACAGCTTCATTGTTAGTCTTAGGACAAGAAAGATTTTAGTGAGCATTTAGTGGAGCTTAAAATTTAGGCCTTTTATCACAACTAACATTATTCTGTCAACTTAATCATTTTTTAAATCTAAAAAATTAAAGTTGTTTAGAAAAATAGTTTTGAATTTGAGAAATGAATCCTTAGCCTACGTGCTGCACTCTGGCAGTTGGTAGGTCCTTAGTCCTTGCTTTTCTGAAAGATTTTGCAAGAGACACAGCTCTCTATTTCTTTGCTGTAAACTACTAGTCAGTATAAAAGCAGTCCTAGAAATGGGACCTGTTCAGGAATTGAATGGATTTTATGCCCTGCTTATTGCCTTCCAAATGCCAGGAGCTTTTCAGAGTAATGGCAACTGATGTAAAAAGAGAATTTGAAATAAAAGAAGCTTTTATTGTCCCAGAAAGAGGCATTTCATAAACTTTCTACCCACTTTAACCACTGGGGAATGTGTATGTGTGTGTAGTTTTGGCCAATAAAAATTTACCTTTCCTGTAAGCTCCAAGTCTCCTAAAATAATGCAATATGTGTACACATATATATTTATATTAGGATAACAGGATTAAATCCCTTAAATTGCTGTTGTCAAATATATCCCAGCCTAATATTTCATGCAGTCTGGCATCAAGAGGACATGTTACTGCTTGTAAAATTTTTCATTTTGGAATACCAAAGATTTCTACAAATACTAACTCCTTAATTAAGACTCTCAATAACTTTTCAGAGGAAATATTACAAATGACCAACAAACTTAAATAAAGGATGTAAAGGACAGCCCAGAAGATTCAAGAGTATATGAGAGTTAAAATGAGAAAATTTCAAACAGAAATATCAGGGCTGAAAAACATAATAGGTAATATAAAAAACAGGGATAGAATACTGAAAGCAGAATTATCAAAAAGGGAAATTATATGCAAAGAGTTATTTTACAGCAAATTTACCATGAGCAACTCTCAAGGGCTAACTCAATGCAGTGGTTGGAAATAGTGACTAAACTCAATGAAATGAATGTTTTGCTGAGGATACTTCACCCAGTCAGACTTTCATTATGGTTTGAAGGAAAAATACGCAGCTTCATAGATAAACAACATCAGAAATTTTACAGACTCAAAACCAACAATAAAAGAAGAGCTGAAGGGTCTACTTTAAGCTAAGGCAGACCTAATAAACACAACAAACTCCTACAATAAGATTACAGTTAATCCCATGACAATCACCCCTCTCAACATGAATGCACTAAATGCACCAATTAAGAGACATGGAGTGGCAAAATGGAATAATATGTTGAATTTAACATTCTTTTGCCTGCAAAAACCACATCTGAGTAGTCAGAGCAAATATTACTCAAATTCAAATATTTGAGGACAATCATTCAAGCAAACAACTCCCTTAAAAAGACTGGGGTGGCCATATATTATCAGTCTTTAAGCTTTAAAAGTTTATAAAAAATAGATATGGGTACTTTTAATAATAAAAGGATATGTATAACAGGAAGAAATAACATTCTTTAACATATACGTACCCATTGAGGGGCCATCAAAATATAAAACAATTACTGACAGATTTTAAGAAAGATATTAATAACAACACAATAATAATGGAGACTTCAACACCACCATCTCATCCCTTGATAAGTCAACAAGACTGAATTTCAATTAGGACACACTAGCTCTGAAGGAAGAATTGAAAGATAGTGGTTTGGTAGCAATAGATAGATAGATAGATAGATAGATAGATAGATAGATAGATAGATAGATAGATAGATAGATAGATAGATAGATAGATAGATAGATAGATAGATAGATAGATATAGATAGATATAGATAGATAGATAGATAGATAGACAGACAGACAGACAGACAGAAAGATAAATAGATAGATAGATAGATGATAGATGATAGATAGATAGATAGATAGATAGATAGATAGATAGATAGATAGATAGATAGATAGATAGATAAATAGATGATAGATAGATAGATAGATAGATAGATAGATAGATAGATAGATAGATAGATAGATAGATAGATAGATTGATAGATAGGTATATAGACAGATAGATAAATCATAACTATCTTACCATAAATGGTTGAGGAACTAAAAATAATCCACAGATATTTTGTAATATTTGAAGGCTTATTGTTGGGAAAGAAAAGTACATTTAGTAAATACTCCTCTGAAAAAACTGAAGGAATGAATATAGGTATCCATTGCTGTTTGTATCAGTGCAAAATAAGTTTTATTTTTCAGAACTACACAATTAGGATATTATGATATCAAAAATAGAAATATTATAGTTAATACTAAATGGCCATTATTTGTGTTATAAAGTGGGCATATTAGGTGGAATGTTGTTCTACAAAAATCACAATATATTGTTCTGCATAGTTTTATTTATGATCTATCCCTGGCAGAATTCAAGACTCCTAGTGCTCAAGGAACCATGTAGTATGGCAGGGATTGGTCCTAAATTGTCTACATCAAGAAAAGTACTCTACCTGTTATGTTCTTTCCTTGGTCAGTACTCAAAATGTTTCTTTTAAATTTATTTTGTTGATTTTTTTAGGATAAATTCTGGGCATCAAGCTAATGTCTCATGCATGTAAATCATGAATTCTAACACAAAATATTCTTGGTAAAAATTTAAAACATACATAGAATGTTTTAAATTAACATACATAATTCCATACATAAAATTTATATGTAGGGGCCAAAAGACGGTAAAGCATATGAGAATACTACCTAGAGTCATTTCTAAGAACAGAGACAGGAGTAACACCTGGGCCTCATTTGTGTGATCTCCAAACAAAAATAAACAAAATAAATATATTCAGATAAATTAGATTCCTATGCAAAATTTTAATCAAGAACCATAAAAGTTCTAAAACAGACATTTGGTACAGAAATATTATGGATCTCTCCATTGGAACTCTTGCTTTGTATAATATATTTAATGTTTTCTCCTCATGGGGAAAAATAGGATCATACGCTTTCCTTAAATATGGTCAACCTAGATAGGATCCTTGGAGCTCCATATGCTATCCCATGACCTACAAGATTGCAAAATCATCTCATGTGCTGAATCTCCAACTTCAGGTAAACAAATCTGAATCAGGGTCATGCATGAAATAATCCAAACCAGGCTGAGAGTGAAACATGTGTAGTCTGGCAGTCTTTCTTCTACTCTGAAGTGTCAGCTGCCTTCCAGAACTGCCTTTTTATTAAGTACAGAGACCACTCCTGGGTGGGGCAGTAAACCAGCCCAGATTTACAAGTAAATTTGCTTTGGGGTAAATCCAAGTTAAACAAACATACAGAGAAGCCAGGAATGACCTTTGTTTTGGGTAAAATAAGGTATAATGCAACGCTAGATAACTCATGAGGGATCCCTGAGCATACAACCAGATTTCATATCTGAACACAAAGTATAAAAGTACTAAGCACAGAAGAAAGCCTTGAATGTTACCAGCATGACCCAAAAGTAATATTTAAAAAAAAAAACACAAATTCTGGATTTAAAATCAATCAACACAAAACTTTCAGTCATTCTATCTAGTTCTAATTTCAAAAAAACAGTTGACATTAAATATACAATGCCCCTTGTGCTATATATAAAATGAGATGTAGTTATCAAGTTTTATATCAACTATTACAAATCAATTTTTCATTTATCTCATACATAATACCTTTAAATAATTTTTAAACTTTGTTAGTTTAAATTCAACATTTTCAAATTTAAGTTGCTTTATTACCATTATTATAAATTAAAATCATATTAGTGAATTAGAATATGGGAGAATGACTACATGAGGATATACAATTATTACATTAATATAAAGTTATTAATGTGAATGGAAACAATGCAGGGATGCATGTCTAAATTTAATAAAGCATCTGTATAAACTCATTCAATCTAGAGTTGTTTGAATTTGTACATGCTCAGTAAGGATTTACATCTATCTTCTATGTCTATACCTGCTATCCAATTCCACATTTTTAACATGTCACCCTATAGGTAAAATTTCCCAGCCTTCATTTCTCCACTTTAATTTTTTTTGTGAAGATATTGGCTTCTGTTCCTGTGTGTTAAGCTGGGTTTCTTCCAGCTAGTGTGGTGACTTAAAGAAAGAAAACAGTTGAGTTATTTGCATGACCTTTTCTATTCATTTTGCATGAAATAAAATGTGTATTTCTTGTAAAAGATACTATTGCCACTCAGCAGTGTATAGGGTTAATTGTTATTTTAATGAGAGTGACATGCAGCACTGAGTAAGAATATGATTTTAAATGCTACAAGCTATAAAGGTTACATACCAGTGGAGTGGCAAGTTTTTATGGCATATTGCTAGGAACCTGGTCCTTTCTATTTTCACAATCAAGTTTTTTTCCTCTACTCCAGGCAAATGCTTTTATTGAAAAACAATGCATCTTATAATCTTCCCAACTAGCTCAGTGCTCCATTATGAAGCTGTGTGACTGGGTTTAACCTGGGTTCTAGATAGAATTTCAAAATTAATAAACTAATAAAATTATAATCTAGTGAAATAAATTTTTATTAGATCTTCTTAAACCTCTATAGAGAGAATATCATTGGGTGATCATTGTTGTTTTCTCTGTGTGCACAACCCCAAATAGAAAAAGTGTTATCAAGACAGTATAGAGTTCTGTGCAAGTAATAATTCTAAATAGATGATCACAGAATTTTCTCTGAAGACAGAAAATTTGACAGAAAATTCTATGGTAAAGAGGCGAAAGGTTAAGCTCATGTAGAGGAAAAACAAGCTCAAGATTCAATACAGTTATTAAAAAAGTCTCTATGGGCAAAAATGCAAACAGGGTAGGGAAAATGGGATATAACAGAAAAGGAGAAAAGTTGCTAATAAGGGGAACTGGGAAGTCTTTAGTATGTAGAATATGGAATTTAATTTATGCTAAAAATAAGTCTTTGATGAGTCCCAGGGCATAAAAGGGGCATACATTTAATGAACTGCTACTATGAAGCAAGAAAGTAGGCCACAAATATAGAAACCATTTGGAAGGGTCTTGCTGCTGCCCAGTGAGAGGTGATGGAAGATGAATAGAGTATTAGTGGAATTAATTATTTAAATAGAGAGGCAAGATCCATGGCTGCATTGTTCAAATTCACACAGAATTGAAACCCTGCAGAACAAATTCTATAAATTTTGTCAGTCTTTCAGCTTCATTGATCTCTTGGACAGACTTCATTTTGGAGAGAAGCTGTGATTAGCAATCAACATTTTCTCCTGAGGCCTAAAATGCAGAATCATTCATAAATTTAAGTATTTTATTTGAAAATGAGCTTGAGGAATCTGTTTCTATAAGAACTATGGCTATAAAAGTCTCATTTACATAAGTTTTAAATTAACAATTGGTGAACTTAATGTTTGCTAGAATTAACATTTGAAGATCTGAGGTTGAGAGGTAACTTGAAGGATTAGAATTATATTGAGAACCCTGTGCATTCTCCCTGGCAACAGATGATATGGACACCACTGGTATTTGCTATTGAGTACCTCTAAAGAGGTTGTTGCCTCAGAACACAACACACAACACAACACACACACACACACACACACACACACACACACACACACACCGCTTAAAGATAATTGGGAAAATTTATTTTGTGGAATGTAATATAGAAAAGCACATATTTTCTGGAATATGTGATAGAATATAAAAAAAATGAAAGGGATCTTAACCACAATTTAAAAGGATGAAGAGGGAAAAGACGTCTTTTCATTTAGTTAGTACAGTTTAAGATTCAAAAACAGCACCTGGTTTTATTCATTTATCAAAGTTTTCTTTTTGAACTCTAATAGACACTAACCATGAGAGAGAAAAAAAACACACAGAATAGTTAAAGAATTCCTGCCAACTTGTTTTGCAAGCATAATCCGATCCTGTTTTTTGACAATTAAGGGAATTTCTGTGTGTATGTGTGTGTGTGTGTGTGTGTGTGTGTGTGTATGTACGTATGTATGTGTGTGTGATTTGCCACTATTTCCTTCGCACAGCCTATTTAGATATTGTCTGGTTACAGAGGTGTGAATTGTGTGTGAAAAATCTGATTTTTGATGTTTCTTCCTGAGTGGGGACATTATCTTCACACACAGGTTCTCATTGGCTTCTTTTTATATAAAATCTTTATTTAAGCACCATAATTACAAGCATGATAGTAGTTGGGCTTCAGTCATAAACAGAACACCCCCCTCCCTTCACCAGTGCAACATTCCCACCAGCGATGCCCCGATCTCCTTCCTCCCCTACCCCGCGTGTATTCGAGACAGGCATTCTACTTCTCTCATTCATTAACTTTGTCATGCTAGTTGTTAGTGCAGTTATTTTCCTAACAGCATTCACCACTCTTTGTGGTGAGCTTCAGGTTGTGAGTTGGTCCTTCTGGTCCCCATCTCTATTGTCTTTGAGATGATTACAATACTTTCCCTAATTTTTCTTAAAACCCATAGATCAGTGTGACTATTCTGTGTCTATCTCTCACCCTTTCACTTATTTCACTCCTCACAATCAATTCCATGTACATTCACATATAGGAGAATGTCATTGTGTATATGTTCCACAGGTTCTTTATTCTTGTAATTGGCTTCTAATGAACCTTGTGGCTGGTGAAGATGGGAGAATATGTGGCAAATAATTTTTGTTCTTTTTAATTCTTTCATTTTACAAATGATTAAAGTTAAGTTTCTTTTAGTAAATTTTAGAGAACCAGAATATTTCTAAAATGTACAAGTTCTATGTTCTTCATATTTTTCTCTTTTCTTAAAGAGGCAGCATTTGCCTTCCATGCAGTGGACTCAGTTTTGATGTCAGCATCTCATAAGGTCCGCCTACTTTCAGAAGTAACCCTGATGCACTGCCAGGTATGCCCCACACCCCCAAATAAATAAATAATGTTCAGGGCAAAAATGAAGTTCCGTTATTTATCCACAGATATTTTATCTCTTACCTAAATTTGGAGAAAAAAGAAATCTTTACTAGAATCCCCCATGTCATGTCAGAACTGAAATTGTCAAGTCACTTAACTGATGCTGCCTCTAAGAAGCTGCTATCAAAAATAACCTTACTGGACCAGCTGCTGAGGCTTTCCTCTTGTCACTACTGTTGCTCAAACATATGTCCCAATTCTCAAACAGTATTTCTTCAACAGTTGAATAAGAATCTGTCATTACAAACATGTGATGTGCGCAAATACAAGAGCTCCATCTCATTAGTATGGTACTTGACAATGGTTAAGTATTTGACAAATTCACATGTTTAAGCAATCTTGGAAGTAGAAGATTATGTAGCAGCTTAATGTAAAGAATAAATAAATGTCATACAATGGGTAAAATTGAACAACATTCTCAGTAGGTGAGAATGGTTATTTTCCTTAAGAATGGAAAATGGTCATTAGCTAGGATTTGACATGGCCAGAGGCACTATGTTTGCTGACCTATTCAACTCATGTAGGCATTCCTTCCCATTCTATTTCTAGAGACCACCTTTTGAATTAGAGATATCTCTACAATAAAGCTCTTTTATCTGAAATCTGAAAGTGCCAGAGTAGAGAAAAAAGTGTAGCGATGTATGGAATGAGATCTGCTCATGCATTCAAGCTCCATTTTTGAGTTGTTTGATCACAATTTTTTAAATTTTTTTCTTTTTTCTTTTTTTCTTTTATATATGTGTACTTGTATATGCAGATTCATATGACATCCATTTGAAGGAGGCATATACATATAAATGACCACATAGACATTCAAAAGACTTTCAGCAATTGGAGTCTTTATTGATTCCTGAAAGTCCAATGCAGAGATAGAAATTGAGAAGAGAAATAGAGGTGTACCATTTATCCCAACATAGTCAGTTTGGCTTTACAGAGATCAACTGAATGATTATGATAATAGCCAAGCTGAGATCTGAAATGTCTGTGAAGTAGCTTATATTTTTCCTGTCAACATATTATACAAAATGCAGGTTTTTTAAGAGATGATTCTGTCTTCTGAGGGACTAAGAGATAAGATATATTTCTAATTCCTCACTATCAGTGTGTCTGATTTTGAAAAATTTAACAGAACTTTAAAGGTCTTTTATAATAAATCAGCTATGTCCATAGAGTAGAAAAAAGTTCCAAAAAGAGGAAGTTTTTTTTTTTCAGAGTTTATTTAGATTCCCTTCCTTCCTCTAATATTATAGCACTAGTCACACCAATTATTGGAATAAGATCTGGGCCACTAGCTTAGATGGTCCTGAAACTTCAGAATTTTATCATTATTTGCTATCTCATAAGTTTTCTCAGAGCACCATAAGCATAGTAGTGTCTTTGTATTTGCTCATTAAGTCACATATAACAAAAATGACTCAGTGCCTTCATGGAGTCTGAATTTTTAAATATAGCTTTGCCAATTGAACAAAATTCATTAATATCCACCATTTGGGCTTAATGATTCAAAATGTTTACAAAATAGGGCTTAGGCTTAAAGATTATTTGCAGAGTAGGCAATGAGATAATATATTTGTATTGGGTTAAAAGATATATAAATATGCATATATATGTTATGTTATCATAGTGTAATGTATTTTACTCTCTGCTTATTTGAATAACACAAGGTATTTTACAGTTTTATTTTGATCACCTCTAAAAATGAAATTCTTACAATTTTTGTTTCTAGTAACAAAATGTTTATATTATATTTTCATGTAGGAGTCAGATACAATATATTTTAAATAACTTGGATATTTTTAAAATCTACATAAATTCTGTTTAGTTTTTTTTACATCTTATGCATCTTGCTCATATCTAGTCCCAGTGGGCAACTGAATGAAAGGTCAGGTTACTGTCAACTGAGAGAATGGCTTTTTCAGAAATGTTTTCAGCTGAGGTCTCCCTAGAGATGTCACACCTTGACATGTGGAATAAGGTCTTAGAGACATGTTTTTCAAATTCATATGCAAATATGTCAGGCAGTTATGTGTAGTTGAATATTATATTTTCATAAATACTTGAAATTATACAGTGTTATGTATGTGAGAATAAATGCATGCTGCTTGTGGTTCATGTTTTTGTGTATGTGCAGACATATTGTGAATAACATAAATTTTTGAGTAATTGTACTTTTTGTGTTTTTTTTAATTCATGGTATATATAATCATCTTAGTTTATAGAAGAAAGGTGTGGTGTTTCATGTAGTGTATACATATGCTATATACATGTTTATATGTTACTTTATATGCTTATATATATTCAAGCAGACAATGAGAAATGTGACATCTTGCAAGACGCAGACTCAAATTAAAAAGATTAAAAGCAACCTTTCTAGACTGTCAGAGAAAATAATGATGCATTTTCAAAAAAGAAAAAAAATCTCTCAGCAGCCATATCTATATTATCATTGCTAGCTTCATAATAAACACACACACCACATATGCATGACACAAAGTTATATTTTGAAATGTGCTGGTTGTTTGGAACTCCTTTATGAAGTGATTATGACATTTGAAGATCACAAATTGCTGCTAGGAAACACTCCCTCTTTTTGTATTTGCACTTAAATCTCCCCTTTCTTCTTAATGGTTAATTAGGTCACTAATCAAAAGATGCTCTTAAGAGGAAAATGAAATGTTGACATTTTGCAATGATTTGCTACTGTGCATAATATATAAACATGCTATTATGGAGAAAATGGTTTTTAACCTCTTTTTTGCCATGGAAGCTCCTAGTGACAACAGAATCTCTGTTCTTGGGTCATATATTGACATCACCAACTTTCTGCTTTCATTTTGATTCACTTATATCTTGTTCTGCTGAGGCATTTATTCAAATATGCAATCAGTGCTTAAGTGAGTATACTTATATATATATATATATATATATATATATATCATGTATATTGTCCTTAACTTCTGCTCATAAATCATGAATTTGGACTCTAGTTGATCACTAATTACTTGATATAGAAACACTTTTTTTCTTTAGAAATAAGTTTAGTCCTAGATAGAAAATCATAAATAAACCAATATCCTAATGATTCTGTCTTCAATCAAGCCCTTCCTGGTTCATTTCTTGCCTCTAGGTCTAACTGTGGCAAGCAGTAAGTATATGACAATGTCTAAGATACAATCCCTGTCCCTGTGTGGTTGAAAGACATGGCACATAGTGTTCAGTCACACTGAGAATACTCTTTATGGTTTTTGTGGCCACATCCAGCAGTGCTCAGTGGTACTTGGTTCTGTACTCAGGAACCACAACGGGTGCACTTCGGGGACCATAAGGGAGTGGCAGAGACCAAACCCAGGTCAGTTGTCTGCTAAGCAAGTGCCCTACCTGCTGTACTAGAGCAGAGGCCACTCAGAGACTATTTTAGAAACACTCAAAAACTATGTGATTCTTCTCTTTTTTTTTCCATCTTCATCACTAAAATTATTTTCTTCTACTTTACTTCAGTTAACTGTCCTCTATTGAAATAATCATTAATAAATTCCCCTCCCACATCTTAATCTCAAGCATATTTTCTTTCAATAGAGCTTTCTATCACCACAATTTTTGTTTGTTTGTTTGTTTGTTTTAATCCCCAGGATTTGGCAACTAGTCTATTGTAAAGCCAGCACCTTCTTTTTTTTTTTTTTTTTACATGGAATTTTTTGTTTCTTTGTTTTTTGGGTCACACCCGGCAATGTTCAGGGGTCACTCCTGGCTTCAGTCTCAGAAATTGCTCCTGGCAGGCTCAGGGGACCACATGGGATGCCGGGATTCAAACCATCAACCTTCTGCACGCAAGGCAAATGCCTTACCTCCATGCTATCTTTCCAGCCCCAAGCCAGAACCTTCTAACCATCTTTAACCCATCCCAGCTGAATCATTCTACTCTTTTATTTTTATTTTTATTTTTATTTCTTTTTGCTTTTTGGGCCACACCCAGTGATGCTCAGGGGTTTCTCATGGCTATGCAGTCAGAAATCACTCCTGCCTTGGGAACCATATAGGACGCCATAGAATTGAACCGTGGTCCGCTTTCAGTTAGAGCATGCAAGGCAAATGACCTACCACTTGCGCCAAAGCTCCAGCCCCTACTGCTCACTATTTTCTTGATTTTCAATTGTGTTCTCTTGTTTTATAGTCTTTAAAAATAAAAATGATGTTATGTCAGTCAACTAAGTTAATACTTCTAGAATTAATATTATTTAAGTTCTAGAATTGTTTTAGAATCAATATAATCTAAGACCTTTTATTGTATTCATTTCTCTCATAATCATGAAAATAATTGTGGACCAGAAATTTCCCCTTTTCGTAGTTTTAATAATTTCTTAGAACTGTGATATCAAAGTATCAATAAATGCTATGGCTTAAAACAACATAATTTTCTTTATTAAATTATGAAATCTAGAATCCAAAATCTAGATACCTGTCATACTATTTTTAAGGCTTCTTTGATGCCTCCTAACTTCTGGTGGGTATTGAAAGACTTAAGTATCCCTTAGCTTGTTATTATGTGATTACAATCTCTGCTCCTGTCAACATATGGTCTTTTCCGCTGAAACTTTTATGTCTGTTTCTTTTTATTTGGGGGGGGTGGTTTTTGGTTTTTGGGTCACAGCCAGCAGTGCTCAGGAGTTACTCTGGCTCTACACTCAGAAATCGCTCCTGGCAGGCTCGGGGACCATATGGGATGCCAAGATTAGAACTACCATCCTTCTGCATGTAAGGCAAATGCCCCACCTCTATATATCTGTTTCTTACTGTTCTTAGAAGTCAGTAACTATTAGACTCAGGGGTTAGCATCAGCATTACTTCCACTTCTTCATCTTTTTTTATTCGTTGGTTTTGGGGTTTGGGTCATTTCTGGCTGTGCATGCATAGTACTTATTCCTGGCTCGAAACATAGATATCACCTCTGTCCTTTCTCAGGGAACCTATGCAGTGTCAAGGGTTTAACACAGGTCAGATGAATTCAAGGCAGTTACTTCAGCCAATTTTACACATTTCAACCCATTGTAGTAAGTACTTACACATATGAGCTCAATCAAACGTTTAAGCACTAAAACTTCTTATCTTCTAACGGAGTTAAACTTTCCTATTTTAGCTCAGCAACAATGCATACATATTTGAATAGGACACTTAGGTACAGCATATTTGAATATTGTAAATAGGGTACAAATATATTAAACATATATAAACATTATTATACAAAAAGAACATTGATATGATACATTTGAGTATATATAACTTTCAATAAAATGAAAAAAAACGATTTGTTTTTTAATATAAAATGTTAGGTATGCCATTCATTCGCAAGCAACAGAGGCAGAGCTGGGCCTGGAGAAGCTGCACGCCAGGAGTTTGGTCCCTTGCACTGGCATGTGGTGAGCACTGGGCTGGACAGCTAGCCAAGGAACCCCCGGACAGCTAGCCAAAGCAGATTTATCTCAACCTGTTTCAAAAGCTCTGCGCCCGCGCGACATATACCCTTTTTAACATAGTCCAAAAATATACTTATTCTTGACTATTTGTAGGAAAGGAAATGGAATATACTATGTATGGTGGATAGCACTCAAATAGATCTCTGAAGTCAGTGTCTAAGTAAACGTTACTTTCTATACAGTTGTCCTATCTGACTACAGAGCCTTAGGATTAAACATTTTATCTATACAATGTATAGAGCCCTTCTTCTATATTGCCTTTCCACACCCAGAGACCTCTCTACCCCCCATATCCCAACCTGGATTTGTTATCTCCCCCTTATTTAACCTTGTTTACCCTCAATTTTTAACTCGTTAGGCACCAAGACCGACCTCCTTCCCAACAGACCACCATCCAGCTCCTCAATGAAAGACACCCTCTTGATCCCTCATCTTGTGTCTCAGCAAGAAACCACAACCAATAAGCCTCCTGACTCAAGCTTGTGACCCCTCTCACCCTCTTCAAATCGTGGACTGTTGCATGATATCAGATTCAGCTGCAGCAAAATCCCTAGCTCAAAGATACTATAGGACTCTGAAATGCCGCAAATCATATATTAAACTCTAGACCAAAAGTACCTTGGCTTTCGCTCCCCACAAGAATATGTCAGAAGACCTAATTGGGAGGCCTATATTGCCTACATTAGCTTAATACCTTTTTAAAAATGTATCTTAAGATATGTATTCCTAAACATAAAGATAGCCTCCCCAATCACTTTCTTCTTTCAAATACCTTTTCTCCCTTTTTCTTCTCAAATTCCTTTTTCTATATATCTCAATTTTATCTATATAATCTATTTTTATATATACATATTTCTACCCTCACCAATTTTAGTGCTGCTTGGTCAAAAACCAAGAAAACGTCTTGCCTGGGATAAAAGAACAGACCACACCACAGATACTGTACGTGTGGTCTGTCATCCTTACCTGGAATAGCACCAGCAATACAAAAGGACACCACACAGTTTTGTATAGGCACAGTAAATAAGAGAAAATCATGGACCCAGACAAAAGATCTTATCTTCTAGGATAAGAACTCACACTTTTTATACAAGGGTGCCTCCCATCCTGGAGGTATGTCATGTGGATACAACTCAGTCTCAGATTAGATAGTGTTAGTTCATTCTCAAATCCCAGATCCCAGACGTAGAACTGAAACAAACCCATGCAACAACACCAGGAACTAAGCTGCGTTGGGAGATATACTTGTGCCAGTGTTAATATGACAACGAGGACAGAGAGGAAACAAAAACTTGACCTAAGACCAGGAGGTCCTATCACATCACCTAACACTAAGTGAAAATCAGAAGAAGTATTGTCCTTTGAACTATGAAAAATAAGAGCACTAACTACAGAAAACTAACTTTGACAACTGTGACAGAACAGAACCTACCTGGAGACCATTAAGAAAAACCTTATCCTAGGCTATAGCCCAGGTCTTTTACAAAAATCAAGACTTCTTAGTACAGAGACCCAATTCTGACAACAGAGACTGAGCAGAACCATTGGAACCATAATTTCCTAGACTTCAGCTTAGGGAACGAGCAAAAACATGGAGCACATAATACAGAAAACTGGACACACCAACAATGGTGGAACAGTACCTCTAGAACCTTAAAGATTCTATTCTAGGCCCTGTCCTAGGACCTGCACAAATACCAAGATTGCTTGCTTTAGTGCCCTTATTTTCTCATCCACAAAAGAGAAGGTTCCTGACACCACAAAAACAAACAAACAAAACAAAACAAAACAAAAACAAAAACAAAAAACAACCCTGGGATATGGCAATGAGAAGGTATGGAGCCAGTGGTTGTTCCCATGACAATATGCTTTAAGAATGGAGAATCTCTTAGGCCACGGGAATTTCCTTCCTTCCCCAATACTTGCTGTGCCTATACAAAAAAAAAAAAAAAAAAGGTGAGGTAACACAACCCTGCCACTGCAGCACTTTTTCTGGTGTTGTCTTGTTTTATTTTTTTTGTCTGTTTCTTGATATTATCTTCCTTCTCCCTTTTCTTCCACATTTTTCTTTCTTTTCCACTTTTGTGGATATTATTAGGTGATTTTTTCATTTTATTTATTTATTTATTTATTTATCTTAGTAGTTGATTCCAAATTCTTTCCCCTCTTTTCCTTAACCTTTTAACCTCCAACAGAATAGCATAATTTGAATCATTCAGCCTCATAAACTGAGGGGGGAAAAATGATACCAGGACCAGTCATATGAACATGTAGTATAAATAAAAATTGACCAGAGTGGAACACCAAACAGAATTGATACCCAACCTATAACAAGCTGTAAGGCGGCGACCATTTGCAGTAGGATTCTGGGGAGTAAAGGAGGGAGATGTGGGAGACATGCTGGGAACAAGAGTGGAGGGAGGACAACATTGGTGGTGGGAATGCTCTTCATTGTCACTATGTTTCATAAAAACTTCGATGTAAATGAACTTCAGTCACAATAAAAAAAAAAGTTAGGTATAACCACTAAAGTAAACTTGAATTCATTATCTATTATTTATTTAAAACACATAATGATTTCGAAGATAAATTTTACTAAACCCACATTTCAGAATTCAGAAAACTGAGCCTGGAAATTAAATGACACTTGAATTTGATCCAGTCCATTAGTTGCAGAGAACCCTATTTTTAACTTATTTTCTGGGGTGCGGGGGGGGGGTTGGTTTACACAGGCAGTACTCAGTGTTCACTCTCTGGCTCTGTGGTTAGGAATCACACCTAGTGAGTCACAAATTCTTTGTCATAGGTACGGCAAGTGTCTTACCCACCCACTGTATCTCTGCTTCCAATCTAGTTACATTTTTTATTCCCAGTAAAATGAGTACTTAGCAAGTGAAATGAACTAATGTTATGTTTGTCTTTAGTTGCTCTTCCCTGCAAATATTTTGCTTTTTTGGTTACTTTATTGTAGAAGGCAACAGGTGGACACTGATGACAAAGTGGTTGATTTGAATGCATTCATAAATAATAAGGTGA
Organism: Suncus etruscus; assembly: GCF_024139225.1. NCBI lineage: Eukaryota > Metazoa > Chordata > Mammalia > Eulipotyphla > Soricidae > Suncus > Suncus etruscus. Next base: position 167,968,239 of record NC_064850.1, read on the forward strand.
AATGTCACATTTCATATGAGACATATGATTATAATGATGAATATATGAATAAAACATGAAAAATGAGAATGTTTTAGAGAGTAAGTAAAATCTATTGATTCTTAGGGAATTGGTTGAAAATAACTATAATTTTTACCTAAGTTTTTAGCTTATGCCACCTTAAAACATTTGTTGCTACAATAGTTGCCAAAGATCATAGTCATATGGCTGGTATTATTAAAGATAAAATTAAAGTTAAAATGTGGGGTTGGAGCGGTGGCACAAGCAATAAGGTGTCTGCCTTGAATGCGCTAGCCTAGGACGTACCACAGTTCTATGTCCCAGCGTCCCATATGATCCCCCAAGCCAGGAGCAATTTCTGAGATCATAGCCAGGAGGAACCCCTGAGCGTCACCGGGTGTGGCTTAAAAACCAAAAAAAATAAAATATAATAAAGATAAAACCTGTCAAATCAAGTTAATACATGATAAAGGTGTATTTCAAATAAATGTCGGTCTAATTTCAAAGATTAGATTCTCTCTTAGAGTTGCTACATGTAAGTTATGAAATATTTGAGGATGTTGAACTAAACTGTGGTTTTAGCCACAGCCATTATTTGAAAGCCCTGTTGGCAGTCAGGCTCTAATTGACAAGGCGGTAAATTCTGCAACTTGCACCTGGCTGTTTCCATACAATTCCAAGTTTATTTTCTGCCTCACCTCTGCCTCTTAGGATGACTGCTTGATTAATGATCTTCCATTCATAAAGCTTTCTGATGAGGTATATGTGCCACGCCTATAAGACAGATGCCATCTTTGGATTGGTATTAAGGCTTGCCTACAAAAATCTCTTTTTTTTGTGAATAGGGAAATGTAGATAAATGTAATCAAATATGTGGATAAGAATTCATTCTCATCAAGTCTGTAGCTTATCATAGGGGCACTTAAGAAGGAGTCAGTTGGACTGCTGGCTAGATGCTATGTGTTCTTGTTGTCTATGCCTATTAATTATTTTCAAAATTGTATCTTAACCTAATCCTCCACAAATCTTTAGAATTCAATTTAGTTTAGCTCACAGCTAAATAAAACATAGTGGAAGTTAAATTACCTGTGAATTAATTTTCTCTGAAAATTATTGATTTGGGTCAGAATATAGGAAGGAAGAATAAATTTAAAATATATTTTTGTAAGTATAGAATTAAAATACATAAAAATTTAGGGATAAATTTCTGTTCATGACTTCAGTGAAGAACTTGTCAAACATATTTATTTTAGAACCTTAGAGTACATAGCAGAGAATGCACTTGATTAGTTTTTGCTTATATTTTTTAATCTCTAAGTGTATGACGCATAAGTATAGGACAAATTTAAATTATAAAAATAAATTTTAGTAATATTCTCTTTGTTTTAAATAAGATTGCCTTTACAAGTTTACTACACACTAAATTTATAAATGATGGCTTTTTATTTTTGTATTTATACGAATTTTATATTTTAATTATTTATTATTTTTTTCAATAATCTTTAAAATTACTGCCATGCATAATATCAAGGAATATTGTGTACTGAAAGTATACTTATGTACATTTGCAAAATATTCTATGCTATCTTGTAGAATAGACCTTAACATGTGTCCATTTTTTAGTCAAGCATTCTTTAGCCAACAAATTGAAGTGATATACAATTACTGGTTCTACTGTATGTAAAGTCCAGCAAAAAATTCATCTTGACCATACAGAGAAATAGTCTTAATGCATTCCCACAGGCCATATGAAGCAGGTATCACATGAATAGGATCACCAAGCATAGTTTTAAAGACGCTTACAGATTTGCTAAATGATATTGTAGTTTAATATTTAAGTCTTTATTTTTCTTGCCTCACCCTGTCTCAGTGTCCAAAGTGACACCACAATCAAAATCTCATTTATTTGATAGTAAAATATATCTATTCTAAAAATAAGTTTTATTTAAATTAAAATAAAAATATCTTCTTGAAACTGTGATATAAGCAGACAGTATGTTCTTTTTACCAAGATAAATGTTCTGCACACATATATGTACACACTTAATGACCCCTAAGAATTTACTTTTGGGCATGTAAATAATATTCAATATTTAGGTGTCAGAGATAGTACCTGTCTTGCATACAGGTGAACGGGTCCTCAACACCCTATACAGTTCCTTCAACCCTGCTTGAAGTAATACCTGACTGCAGAAGCCTGGTGTAAATTCTGAGAAATAATGGGTGTGGGCCCCAAATCAAACAATATAATCTAGATACAGTATTTAGTAAATGCACAGGGGAAAAAGTAGTAGTAAGTGCAGCTACTACTTAATAAAGTCACACTGTACCATGATTGCAGGTGACAAAAATGAGTGTCAATTTCCAGAACACACATATAGAAGCAAAGAGAAACACCCAAAGGTATCAGTAAGAGTCTTGCTAATGATGAATATAGTATCACAGTATGATAATAATTCAGATTTTTTACATAATAATTAGTCTGTCATCTTCAAAAATGTTTCTGAAGTAAAGCAGCTTTTTATAGAATCATGTCATATTGAGTGTGACTAAAGAGAAGTGAGGACTAAATAAAATATGATATTCCTACTTAACCATCAAGGGCATGTTGGTAGTAATTGTAGATAATTGATACTGGTATGAAGACAAAAAACCATATAGAATTGATTATTTTTAGTTCTATTTGTTTTTTTATATTTTATTTAAACACCTTGATTACATACATGATTGTGTTTGGGTTTCAGTCATGTAAAGAACACCACCCATCAACATTGCAATGTTCCCGTCACCAATGTCCCAAATCTCCCTCCTCCCCACCCAACCCCCTCCTGTACTCTAGACCTCTAGACAGGCTTTCCATTTCCCTCATACATTCTCATTATTAGGACAGTTCAAAATGTAGTTATTTCTTTAACTAAACTCATCACTCTTTGTGGTGAGCTTCTTGAGGTGAGCTGGAACGTCTAGCTCTTTTCTCTTTTGTGTCTGAAAATTATTATTGCAAGAATGTCTTTTATTTTTCTTAAAACCCATAGATGAGTGAGACCATTCTGCATTTCTCTCTCTCTGACTTATTTCACTCAGCATAATAGATTCCATGTACATCCATATATAGGAAAATTTCATGACTTTATCTCTCCTGACAGCTGCATAATATTCCATTGTGTATATGTACCACAGTTTCTTTAGCCATTCGTCTGTTGAAGGGCATCTTGGTGGTTTCCAGAGTCTTGCTATGGTAAATAGTGCTGCAATGAATATAGGTGTAAGGAAGGGGTTTTTGTATTGTATTTTTGTGTTCCTAGGTTATATTCCTAGGAGTGGTATAGCTGGATTATATGGGAGCTCGTTTTCCAGTTTTTGGAGGAATCTCCATATCACTTTCTATTTGTAATATAATGCTATATGATGTAGAATGTCAATTTTCAAATAAAGAGATTAGGAAGGCACATATTTTAGCTTTTTTATTTGAATAATCTCTTTCACAATTCAACAATGGTCTTATAGGAAACAAGCAATCATATGCAATATGTAGACAAGTAAGTATGACCAATTTCCAGTGAAGCTTCATACATAAAAATAGGCAATAAATTGTATTTATCCATATGTCTGTTACTCTTGATTATGTATATATGTATATATATATATATATATATATAGAGAGAGAGAGAGAGAGAGTAAAATTACCTGCCCTAGTTATAGACGAGTGTGAGGAGTGGGGAGTGGGAGGGAAAGAGGAGACCTCAGTGTCAAGAAGGGTGGCACTACTGAAGGATTGTATATATTGTGACTGAAACCCAACAATGAACAATTTTATAACTATGTTGCTTAAATAAAGCAATTATGAATCTTTGTTCACTGGGGGACAGTCCAGCCGTGTCTGGGCAAGATCAGGGAAGCTCACATCCTAATCCTCTCCAGCAAGCTGAAATGGGACCTCTTTCCAACCTTCCCTCAGCTTACTTGTGGGTTCCAGGACATTCACTTATTATCTGTCTTTTGGGGCCAGCAAGGTTTGTGTCAGAGAGGGAATAGGGAACCACATGCCTTAATCCCTTCCACCAAATGCAGGAGAAGCAGTCCTTTTGGGTCTTTCTTAACATCCCTTTTTCCTTCCCATCAGCCCTCATTTTCCCAAACAGCACAGATGCTATCTTGTCCCCACAAAGTTTTTCCAATTTATATACTGACTTCTAGCAGATTGAGTCTAGCACTTCTTTCAACAGCCTAAGAATCCAGCACTCCAAACCATTAAATGCAAAGATCAATGGAGAAGCTAAAGAAGACATCTATCGTGGGAGATACAGAAAGAAATCCTGGAAAATCTTTAAGTACACCCCAAATGCCTAAACCTTATAAATGAGGACCTAAAATCAACAGTCAATGATTTAGCAATGGAAATCAAGGAGTCACTAGCTTGCAAAATTAAGTAAACTATAGATGAACAATTCAACCAACTCAAAGAAGAACTCTTTTAGACGATGAGAGAACCCATACAAATGGAACTGAGGGAACTAAAAAGCATGTTAGCAAGCCACACTAGTAGAATTATTCAGGTGAAAAATTTCATATAAAAGACAAATTACAAGCCAGCTGGGATAAAGAAGTCACAAAAGAAAGAAAAACAGAATCCAGGAAGAAAATGTAAGGTACTTAATGAACAAAGGCAGGAGAAATAATCTCCAAATTATAGGAATTCAAGAAGGGGAAGAAAATGGGGATGTGGAAGAACAATTAGTGAGGAAGATAATAGCAGAAATCTTCCTTACCTTAGGGAATGGGTTTTCTCTACAAATCCAAGAGACAAAAAGAGTGCCAAAAAAAATAGACCATAACAGAACACCAAAACATTTAGTGATACAAATGGCAACACACACAGAGAGAGAGAGAGAGAGAGAGAGAGAGAGAGAGAGAGAGAGAGAGAGAGAGAGAGATTGACTCTTTAAAGCAGTAAGGGAGAAAAAAACCTCAAGCATAAAGGTAACAGCTTAAGAATCAAACCAGATCTTCCATTTAAAGCAATTCAGGCAAAAAAAAAAAGAGTGGAATGACATATTCAAACTACTGAATGAAAGAAACTGTCAACCTAGAGTCCACTACTCAAAAAAACTCTCATTTATATGGGCGAGGGTTAAATTATTCTTAGACATAAAAGAACTTGCAATATTTGTGCTGACCAAACTGACTGTAGATGAGTTTTTCAAAGAGAAATTACAAAAACCAAATTCCCAATTGTAACAACAACCCTACAAAATATAATAGCACAACAGCCCTTTATTTCAACAGTTTCCTTAAATGTTAATGGATATTAGACTCAGATGAATGAGCTCATTATGATGATGTCATGACAAAAATTCTAATCTATTCATTTTACTTGATTATTTCTGATAAGATAATCTAATGCTTATGTCCACAGATAGCAATGGAATATGCAACCATGTGCCATGGACTCCAGTTACAGAGCTCATTCACTAAATGTGTTATTGTAATCAGTTATGAATTGTAGGTACTTTACCATTATACCATAAAGCTCATGTTTTACATTGCTTTTAGAAAAGGAAACCGAATGCTCAAGACCTGCTAGACAATACTCTTACACTGCTCACTATTATATCACTTAATTTCCTAGACTCGAAAACTATGATTGTTCTTAAGAATACTCTATACACAATCTAACCCACAAAGCTTTCCTTCGGTAAAGTTTACCATCACCAATCATGATTGGCCTAGATAAGAGAGAACCTTTACACCTGACCTGCGGCTTTATATTTTTTTAAGCATTCTGTCACATTTCACTTGGGTAGGTTTTTAAACTGTAACCCATTGATTGTGTGTGCATGAGTGTATGTGTTGGCCATCTCAATGTCTAATGTTCATCCGTAATATGTATAATGTCTATGTTGTATATTGCCCTTCCCCCTGTAATATATAATCCTTCATTTACCCCTTTGCTTACCTCCTTTTAAATTCTTTTCTAGTTTTTTACTCTAACCCCCATCTGTTTTTCCCACCATTTAATCCTTTTTGCCCTCAGTACTTTTTGGGGGTGGGAGGTCGGGCCACACCTGATGATGCTCAAGAGTTACGCCAGGGTATGTGCTCAGAAATCTCCCCTGACTTAGGGGGATTAAACCACAATCTGTCCTAGGTTAGTGTGTGTAAGGGAGAAGCCCTACCGCTTGCATCACTGCTTCGGCCCCTTGCCTTCAGTTTTTATTTTTAATATTATCTTTATTTAAACACGATTACAAACATCATTGTGGTTGGGTTTCAGTCATGTAAAGAATACTCCCCTTCACTAGTGCAACATTTCCATCACCAATATCCCAATCTTCCTCCTCCCACCCCACCCCAGCCTGTACTCTAGACAGGCTTTCTACTTCCCTCATTCATTCACATTGTTATGATAGTTCTCAATGTAGTTATTTCTCTAACTGTACTCATCACACTTTGTGGTGAGCTTCATGTAGTGAGCTGGAACTTCCAGCCCTCCTCTCCTTTGTCTCTGAAAATTATTACAAGACTGTCTTTTATTTTTCTTAAAATCCAAAGATGAGTGAGCCTATTCTGAATCTATTTCTCTCCTTCTGACTTATTTCACTTAGTGTAATAGATACCATGTACATCCACGTATAGGAAAATTTCATGACTTCATCTCTCCTGAGGGCTGCATAATATTCCATTGTGTATATGTACCACAGTTTCTTTAGCCATTCATCTGTTGTTACCTTCAGTTCTTAATACCACATGAAGCAGAAAATTCCCTCCACCCCAGCCAGCTGCCAACCAGATCCCAAAGTAAAAAGACAGATTCTCAACCTGAAAAGAAAGACACTGCCGCTGCAACTGATTTTCTCTCAGTAGCAACTTTCTCCCTACTTCCCTTTGCTGTGGGTGTTGCTGGCTACCAGATTCGGTTTCTGAGAAGCCCCCAGCTCAGGGACAAAATCTTATCTTCTTATCTGTGACTGTTGGGCACCATGTGTTTTAGACTCAAGACCAAATCACAGACTGCGGCTGTACGCCAGATTTTATACACACACACACACACACACACACACCTCAGACTATTTCAAAAGACTTAAAGGAGACATGTATATCTCCTTTGAATATTGCTTTAGATGTATTTCCTTAATAAGTATAACCTTTATTGTATATCTTCTTTTTTTTTTTTTTTTTTTTTTTTTTTTTTTTAATTTTTATTTTTATTTATGAGAACAAGGGTGCAAAGTAAGAGGACAAGGTAAAGTTACAGTGGAAGGACAATCACCCATAACATAATTCTCAGAAGTCCCCTTGCTGATATATTAACTTTGAAATTTCAGCCAAAGAACATTAAGATAAATAAGACAGAATCCATGTACAATTACTTTGTCCCTCAAGTCCCCAGATTGTAACACATTATAATATTTCTTAACAGTACACAAGGCAATCTAAAGCCATAAAACTTACGTAACTCCTTAAACATTACAGGCATAGTATTTTCTTACATTTCCATATACATGCATATTAGCTTAAGTTAACCTCAAATTTTAAGTGAGTTTTTTTAAGGATTAGAGTCAAAGGAGCACAGTAAGAATGGTGTTAGAGTGGCAATTGTTGTTTGCATAGGCCCACCAAAATATGAGGGACATGGAAAGAAATAACCTTGGCCTAAGTACAAAGAGACCAGACCCCTGAAGTTTCCTGGCACAAGACCAAGTCTAGGCTCCAAGCAAGCTAGATCGTCCAATCCAATACATTGTCTGTAGTGCCAGCACACTTTTATTTTTCACACAGTCTCTGTTGTTGGTATCATGTTTCTGTATTAAAGATCCTGGAATCTGCATATCTTACATTGAAGTCAGGACGTGGAGCATCCTCTCCTTTCACCTCACAATCAAAGGGCAACACAGGGAGCCCTGTCCTGTAAGCAGGTCGTTGTTGTTGTTAAGTCTTCTCAGTGTTAAGGGAAGTCTCTTTTGAGCAGGTCGAAGTCTGAGCAGTGTAGGTCTTCCGTGGTAGAGGATTGCTTCCAGGTGATGTTATAGACCAGCCTGGATGTTTCGTGGATGGCTTTCCTGGTTCAGGGGAGAATGGAATATGCCCTTTCTTCTGAGGTCTGTGCCAGGTCGTTATGTCAATGTTCAGGGTGTAAGGTCCCTTTGCACTACAAGGTTTGTGTGTTCCAATCTCTATTAGATAGGATCTTATTTGTATTTATACTATTTTCCCATTTTAATGTGCCTATGCAAATAAGAAGCAATGCCACATGGTGTTATTGGCGCATATGGGGGCCATAAGAACAATTACAATGATTCCATTAACATGATTCAATCATAAGCATTAAACTGGGGGACTCTTCCACCAAAATTCCTTGTTAAACAGCTCAAAAAGAGAAGATAAAAAGTGGTTAGAATCATCACTGTATAAGACAACATTTAGTAAGAATTATAGCTGTCAGAGAAAAAACACAAAATATTCTAAAGAAATACGTGTCCATTTTATGTATCTTGAAACAGTTTGGGGTTGTCACACACAATGCACAGCTTTGGACTGTGATTACGATTCTACACTACTGAAGTTAAAAAGAGTAAACTAGGTTAGTGATGTTTGAGAAGGGGTTAGAGAGTTAAGGAGTAAAAAAGAGCTTTGTAGGGGTGTGGGAAAGCGGAGAATAAAAAATAAACAATCTGTATACGGAAAACATAACATAAGAATAAGGAATATTCTGAATATATGAAATACATAAAGTACGCGCGGGGGCGTAAGCCCCCGCGCGGTTCTGTAGTTTTTGGATGCCTAGGAAGAAATCTCTCACCCCCTCCTCCCAGGGCCGGATTAACCAGGCGTGGCCCTGAAGACCCGCCCGGTGTGGGGGGAATCATGCTCTCCTGGACAAAGTGGTCAGCCCAGGGTCCTATGGCTAGCTGTCCTGCCCAGAGCCCCCATCATACCAGTCAAAAGCCCACGAAGTCCTGGCATGTGGAGTGCTCTGGTCCCAGCCGAGCCTCTGCAGTTGTTGGCTGCCCAGGGAGGAATTTCTCACCCCCTCCCCCCAGGGCCCGATTAACCAGGCGTGGCCCTGAAGACCCGCCTGATGTGGGGGAATCTTGTTCCCCTGGACTAAGTGGCCAGCCCAGGGGTCCTATGGCTAGCTGTCCTGCCCAGAGCCCCCAACATACCAGGCAAACACACCAAGAAATCCTGGCATTCGGAGTGTTCTGGGCCCAGCTGAGCCTCTGTAGTTTTTGGATGCCTAGGAAGAAATCTCTCACCCCCTCCTCCCAGGGCCGGATTAACCAGGCGTGGCCCTGAAGACCCGCCCGGTGTGGGGGGGAATCATGCTCTCCTGGACAAAGTGGTCAGCCCAGGGTCCTATGGCTAGCTGTCCTGCCCAGAGCCCCCATCATACCAGTCAAAAGCCCACGAAGTCCTGGCATGTGGAGTGCTCTGGTCCCAGCCGAGCCTCTGCAGTTGTTGGCTGCCCAGGGAGGAATTTCTCACCCCCTCCCCCCAGGGCCCGATTAACCAGGCGTGGCCCTGAAGACCCGCCTGATGTGGGGGAATCTTGTTCCCCTGGACTAAGTGGCCAGCCCAGGGGTCCTATGGCTAGCTGTCCTGCCCAGAGCCCCCAACATACCAGGCAAACACACCAAGAAATCCTGGCATTCGGAGTGTTCTGGGCCCAGCTGAGCCTCTGTAGTTTTTGGATGCCTAGGAAGAAATCTCTCACCCCCTCCTCCCAGGGCCGGATTAACCAGGCGTGGCCCTGAAGACCCGCCCGGTGTGGGGGGGAATCATGCTCTCCTGGACAAAGTGGTCAGCCCAGGGTCCTATGGCTAGCTGTCCTGCCCAGAGCCCCCATCATACCAGTCAAAAGCCCACGAAGTCCTGGCATGTGGAGTGCTCTGGTCCCAGCCGAGCCTCTGCAGTTGTTGGCTGCCCAGGGAGGAATTTCTCACCCCCTCCCCCCAGGGCCCGATTAACCAGGCGTGGCCCTGAAGACCCGCCTGATGTGGGGGAATCTTGTTCCCCTGGACTAAGTGGCCAGCCCAGGGGTCCTATGGCTAGCTGTCCTGCCCAGAGCCCCCAACATACCAGGCAAACACACCAAGAAATCCTGGCATTCGGAGTGTTCTGGGCCCAGCTGAGCCTCTGTAGTTTTTGGATGCCTAGGAAGAAATCTCTCACCCCCTCCTCCCAGGGCCGGATTAACCAGGCGTGGCCCTGAAGACCCGCCCGGTGTGGGGGGAATCATGCTCTCCTGGACAAAGTGGTCAGCCCAGGGTCCTATGGCTAGCTGTCCTGCCCAGAGCCCCCATCATACCAGTCAAAAGCCCACGAAGTCCTGGCATGTGGAGTGCTCTGGTCCCAGCCGAGCCTCTGCAGTTGTTGGCTGCCCAGGGAGGAATTTCTCACCCCCTCCCCCCAGGGCCCGATTAACCAGGCGTGGCCCTGAAGACCCGCCTGATGTGGGGGAATCTTGTTCCCCTGGACTAAGTGGCCAGCCCAGGGGTCCTATGGCTAGCTGTCCTGCCCAGAGCCCCCAACATACCAGGCAAACACACCAAGAAATCCTGGCATTCGGAGTGTTCTGGGCCCAGCTGAGCCTCTGTAGTTTTTGGATGCCTAGGAAGAAATCTCTCACCCCCTCCTCCCAGGGCCGGATTAACCAGGCGTGGCCCTGAAGACCCGCCCGGTGTGGGGGGAATCATGCTCTCCTGGACAAAGTGGTCAGCCCAGGGTCCTATGGCTAGCTGTCCTGCCCAGAGCCCCCATCATACCAGTCAAAAGCCCACGAAGTCCTGGCATGTGGAGTGCTCTGGTCCCAGCCGAGCCTCTGCAGTTGTTGGCTGCCCAGGGAGGAATTTCTCACCCCCTCCCCCCAGGGCCCGATTAACCAGGCGTGGCCCTGAAGACCCGCCTGATGTGGGGGAATCTTGTTCCCCTGGACTAAGTGGCCAGCCCAGGGGTCCTATGGCTAGCTGTCCTGCCCAGAGCCCCCAACATACCAGGCAAACACACCAAGAAATCCTGGCATTCGGAGTGTTCTGGGCCCAGCTGAGCCTCTGTAGTTTTTTGGATGCCTAGGAAGAAATCTCTCACCCCCTCCTCCCAGGGCCGGATTAACCAGGCGTGGCCCTGAAGACCCGCCCGGTGTGGGGGGAATCATGCTCTCCTGGACAAAGTGGTCAGCCCAGGGTCCTATGGCTAGCTGTCCTGCCCAGAGCCCCCATCATACCAGTCAAAAGCCCACGAAGTCCTGGCATGTGGAGTGCTCTGGTCCCAGCCGAGCCTCTGCAGTTGTTGGCTGCCCAGGGAGGAATTTCTCACCCCCTCCCCCCAGGGCCCGATTAACCAGGCGTGGCCCTGAAGACCCGCCTGATGTGGGGGAATCTTGTTCCCCTGGACTAAGTGGCCAGCCCAGGGGTCCTATGGCTAGCTGTCCTGCCCAGAGCCCCCAACATACCAGGCAAACACACCAAGAAATCCTGGCATTCGGAGTGTTCTGGGCCCAGCTGAGCCTCTGTAGTTTTTGGATGCCTAGGAAGAAATCTCTCACCCCCTCCTCCCAGGGCCGGATTAACCAGGCGTGGCCCTGAAGACCCGCCCGGTGGGGGGGGAATCATGCTCTCCTGGACAAAGTGGTCAGCCCAGGGTCCTATGGCTAGCTGTCCTGCCCAGAGCCCCCATCATACCAGTCAAAAGCCCACGAAGTCCTGGCATGTGGAGTGCTCTGGTCCCAGCCGAGCCTCTGCAGTTGTTGGCTGCCCAGGGAGGAATTTCTCACCCCCTCCCCCCAGGGCCCGATTAACCAGGCGTGGCCCTGAAGACCCGCCTGATGTGGGGGAATCTTGTTCCCCTGGACTAAGTGGCCAGCCCAGGGGTCCTATGGCTAGCTGTCCTGCCCAGAGCCCCCAACATACCAGGCAAACACACCAAGAAATCCTGGCATTCGGAGTGTTCTGGGCCCAGCTGAGCCTCTGTAGTTTTTGGATGCCTAGGAAGAAATCTCTCACCCCCTCCTCCCAGGGCCGGATTAACCAGGCGTGGCCCTGAAGACCCGCCCGGTGTGGGGGGAATCATGCTCTCCTGGACAAAGTGGTCAGCCCAGGGTCCTATGGCTAGCTGTCCTGCCCAGAGCCCCCATCATACCAGTCAAAAGCCCACGAAGTCCTGGCATGTGGAGTGCTCTGGTCCCAGCCGAGCCTCTGCAGTTGTTGGCTGCCCAGGGAGGAATTTCTCACCCCCTCCCCCCAGGGCCCGATTAACCAGGCGTGGCCCTGAAGACCCGCCTGATGTGGGGGAATCTTGTTCCCCTGGACTAAGTGGCCAGCCCAGGGGTCCTATGGCTAGCTGTCCTGCCCAGAGCCCCCAACATACCAGGCAAACACACCAAGAAATCCTGGCATTCGGAGTGTTCTGGGCCCAGCTGAGCCTCTGTAGTTTTTGGATGCCTAGGAAGAAATCTCTCACCCCCTCCTCCCAGGGCCGGATTAACCAGGCGTGGCCCTGAAGACCCGCCCGGTGTGGGGGGAATCATGCTCTCCTGGACAAAGTGGTCAGCCCAGGGTCCTATGGCTAGCTGTCCTGCCCAGAGCCCCCATCATACCAGTCAAAAGCCCACGAAGTCCTGGCATGTGGAGTGCTCTGGTCCCAGCCGAGCCTCTGCAGTTGTTGGCTGCCCAGGGAGGAATTTCTCACCCCCTCCCCCCAGGGCCCGATTAACCAGGCGTGGCCCTGAAGACCCGCCTGATGTGGGGGAATCTTGTTCCCCTGGACTAAGTGGCCAGCCCAGGGGTCCTATGGCTAGCTGTCCTGCCCAGAGCCCCCAACATACCAGGCAAACACACCAAGAAATCCTGGCATTCGGAGTGTTCTGGGCCCAGCTGAGCCTCTGTAGTTTTTTGGATGCCTAGGAAGAAATCTCTCACCCCCTCCTCCCAGGGCCGGATTAACCAGGCGTGGCCCTGAAGACCCGCCCGGTGTGGGGGGAATCATGCTCTCCTGGACAAAGTGGTCAGCCCAGGGTCCTATGGCTAGCTGTCCTGCCCAGAGCCCCCATCATACCAGTCAAAAGCCCACGAAGTCCTGGCATGTGGAGTGCTCTGGTCCCAGCCGAGCCTCTGCAGTTGTTGGCTGCCCAGGGAGGAATTTCTCACCCCCTCCCCCCAGGGCCCGATTAACCAGGCGTGGCCCTGAAGACCCGCCTGATGTGGGGGAATCTTGTTCCCCTGGACTAAGTGGCCAGCCCAGGGGTCCTATGGCTAGCTGTCCTGCCCAGAGCCCCCAACATACCAGGCAAACACACCAAGAAATCCTGGCATTCGGAGTGTTCTGGGCCCAGCTGAGCCTCTGTAGTTTTTGGATGCCTAGGAAGAAATCTCTCACCCCCTCCTCCCAGGGCCGGATTAACCAGGCGTGGCCCTGAAGACCCGCCCGGTGTGGGGGGAATCATGCTCTCCTGGACAAAGTGGTCAGCCCAGGGTCCTATGGCTAGCTGTCCTGCCCAGAGCCCCCATCATACCAGTCAAAAGCCCACGAAGTCCTGGCATGTGGAGTGCTCTGGTCCCAGCCGAGCCTCTGCAGTTGTTGGCTGCCCAGGGAGGAATTTCTCACCCCCTCCCCCCAGGGCCCGATTAACCAGGCGTGGCCCTGAAGACCCGCCTGATGTGGGGGAATCTTGTTCCCCTGGACTAAGTGGCCAGCCCAGGGGTCCTATGGCTAGCTGTCCTGCCCAGAGCCCCCAACATACCAGGCAAACACACCAAGAAATCCTGGCATTCGGAGTGTTCTGGGCCCAGCTGAGCCTCTGTAGTTTTTGGATGCCTAGGAAGAAATCTCTCACCCCCTCCTCCCAGGGCCGGATTAACCAGGCGTGGCCCTGAAGACCCGCCCGGTGTGGGGGGGAATCATGCTCTCCTGGACAAAGTGGTCAGCCCAGGGTCCTATGGCTAGCTGTCCTGCCCAGAGCCCCCATCATACCAGTCAAAAGCCCACGAAGTCCTGGCATGTGGAGTGCTCTGGTCCCAGCCGAGCCTCTGCAGTTGTTGGCTGCCCAGGGAGGAATTTCTCACCCCCTCCCCCCAGGGCCCGATTAACCAGGCGTGGCCCTGAAGACCCGCCTGATGTGGGGGAATCTTGTTCCCCTGGACTAAGTGGCCAGCCCAGGGGTCCTATGGCTAGCTGTCCTGCCCAGAGCCCCCAACATACCAGGCAAACACACCAAGAAATCCTGGCATTCGGAGTGTTCTGGGCCCAGCTGAGCCTCTGTAGTTTTTGGATGCCTAGGAAGAAATCTCTCACCCCCTCCTCCCAGGGCCGGATTAACCAGGCGTGGCCCTGAAGACCCGCCCGGTGTGGGGGGAATCATGCTCTCCTGGACAAAGTGGTCAGCCCAGGGTCCTATGGCTAGCTGTCCTGCCCAGAGCCCCCATCATACCAGTCAAAAGCCCACGAAGTCCAGGCATGTGGAGTGCTCTGGTCCCAGCCGAGCCTCTGCAGTTGTTGGCTGCCCAGGGAGGAATTTCTCACCCCCTCCCCCCAGGGCCCGATTAACCAGGCGTGGCCCTGAAGACCCGCCTGATGTGGGGGAATCTTGTTCCCCTGGACTAAGTGGCCAGCCCAGGGGTCCTATGGCTAGCTGTCCTGCCCAGAGCCCCCAACATACCAGGCAAACACACCAAGAAATCCTGGCATTCGGAGTGTTCTGGGCCCAGCTGAGCCTCTGTAGTTTTTGGATGCCTAGGAAGAAATCTCTCACCCCCTCCTCCCAGGGCCGGATTAACCAGGCGTGGCCCTGAAGACCCGCCCGGTGTGGGGGGAATCATGCTCTCCTGGACAAAGTGGTCAGCCCAGGGTCCTATGGCTAGCTGTCCTGCCCAGAGCCCCCATCATACCAGTCAAAAGCCCACGAAGTCCTGGCATGTGGAGTGCTCTGGTCCCAGCCGAGCCTCTGCAGTTGTTGGCTGCCCAGGGAGGAATTTCTCACCCCCTCCCCCCAGGGCCCGATTAACCAGGCGTGGCCCTGAAGACCCGCCTGATGTGGGGGAATCTTGTTCCCCTGGACTAAGTGGCCAGCCCAGGGGTCCTATGGCTAGCTGTCCTGCCCAGAGCCCCCAACATACCAGGCAAACACACCAAGAAATCCTGGCATTCGGAGTGTTCTGGGCCCAGCTGAGCCTCTGTAGTTTTTGGATGCCTAGGAAGAAATCTCTCACCCCCTCCTCCCAGGGCCGGATTAACCAGGCGTGGCCCTGAAGACCCGCCCGGTGTGGGGGGGAATCATGCTCTCCTGGACAAAGTGGTCAGCCCAGGGTCCTATGGCTAGCTGTCCTGCCCAGAGCCCCCATCATACCAGTCAAAAGCCCACGAAGTCCTGGCATGTGGAGTGCTCTGGTCCCAGCCGAGCCTCTGCAGTTGTTGGCTGCCCAGGGAGGAATTTCTCACCCCCTCCCCCCAGGGCCCGATTAACCAGGCGTGGCCCTGAAGACCCGCCTGATGTGGGGGAATCTTGTTCCCCTGGACTAAGTGGCCAGCCCAGGGGTCCTATGGCTAGCTGTCCTGCCCAGAGCCCCCAACATACCAGGCAAACACACCAAGAAATCCTGGCATTCGGAGTGTTCTGGGCCCAGCTGAGCCTCTGTAGTTTTTGGATGCCTAGGAAGAAATCTCTCACCCCCTCCTCCCAGGGCCGGATTAACCAGGCGTGGCCCTGAAGACCCGCCCGGTGTGGGGGGGAATCATGCTCTCCTGGACAAAGTGGTCAGCCCAGGGTCCTATGGCTAGCTGTCCTGCCCAGAGCCCCCATCATACCAGTCAAAAGCCCACGAAGTCCTGGCATGTGGAGTGCTCTGGTCCCAGCCGAGCCTCTGCAGTTGTTGGCTGCCCAGGGAGGAATTTCTCACCCCCTCCCCCCAGGGCCCGATTAACCAGGCGTGGCCCTGAAGACCCGCCTGATGTGGGGGAATCTTGTTCCCCTGGACTAAGTGGCCAGCCCAGGGGTCCTATGGCTAGCTGTCCTGCCCAGAGCCCCCAACATACCAGGCAAACACACCAAGAAATCCTGGCATTCGGAGTGTTCTGGGCCCAGCTGAGCCTCTGTAGTTTTTGGATGCCTAGGAAGAAATCTCTCACCCCCTCCTCCCAGGGCCGGATTAACCAGGCGTGGCCCTGAAGACCCGCCCGGTGTGGGGGGGAATCATGCTCTCCTGGACTAAGTGGACAGCCCAGGGTCCTATGGCTAGCTGTCCTGCCCAGAGCCCCCATCATACCAGTCAAAAGCCCACGAAGTCCTGGCATGTGGAGTGCTCTGGTCCCAGCCGAGCCTCTGCAGTTGTTGGCTGCCCAGGGAGGAATTTCTCACCCCCTCCCCCCAGGGCCCGATTAACCAGGCGTGGCCCTGAAGACCCGCCTGATGTGGGGGAATCTTGTTCCCCTGGACTAAGTGGCCAGCCCAGGGGTCCTATGGCTAGCTGTCCTGCCCAGAGCCCCCAACATACCAGGCAAACACACCAAGAAATCCTGGCATTCGGAGTGTTCTGGGCCCAGCTGAGCCTCTGTAGTTTTTGGATGCCTAGGAAGAAATCTCTCACCCCCTCCTCCCAGGGCCGGATTAACCAGGCGTGGCCCTGAAGACCCGCCCGGTGTGGGGGGAATCATGCTCTCCTGGACAAAGTGGTCAGCCCAGGGTCCTATGGCTAGCTGTCCTGCCCAGAGCCCCCATCATACCAGTCAAAAGCCCACGAAGTCCTGGCATGTGGAGTGCTCTGGTCCCAGCCGAGCCTCTGCAGTTGTTGGCTGCCCAGGGAGGAATTTCTCACCCCCTCCCCCCAGGGCCCGATTAACCAGGCGTGGCCCTGAAGACCCGCCTGATGTGGGGGAATCTTGTTCCCCTGGACTAAGTGGCCAGCCCAGGGGTCCTATGGCTAGCTGTCCTGCCCAGAGCCCCCAACATACCAGGCAAACACACCAAGAAATCCTGGCATTCGGAGTGTTCTGGGCCCAGCTGAGCCTCTGTAGTTTTTGGATGCCTAGGAAGAAATCTCTCACCCCCTCCTCCCAGGGCCGGATTAACCAGGCGTGGCCCTGAAGACCCGCCCGGTGTGGGGGGAATCATGCTCTCCTGGACAAAGTGGTCAGCCCAGGGTCCTATGGCTAGCTGTCCTGCCCAGAGCCCCCATCATACCAGTCAAAAGCCCACGAAGTCCTGGCATGTGGAGTGCTCTGGTCCCAGCCGAGCCTCTGCAGTTGTTGGCTGCCCAGGGAGGAATTTCTCACCCCCTCCCCCCAGGGCCCGATTAACCAGGCGTGGCCCTGAAGACCCGCCTGATGTGGGGGAATCTTGTTCCCCTGGACTAAGTGGCCAGCCCAGGGGTCCTATGGCTAGCTGTCCTGCCCAGAGCCCCCAACATACCAGGCAAACACACCAAGAAATCCTGGCATTCGGAGTGTTCTGGGCCCAGCTGAGCCTCTGTAGTTTTTGGATGCCTAGGAAGAAATCTCTCACCCCCTCCTCCCAGGGCCGGATTAACCAGGCGTGGCCCTGAAGACCCGCCCGGTGTGGGGGGAATCATGCTCTCCTGGACAAAGTGGTCAGCCCAGGGTCCTATGGCTAGCTGTCCTGCCCAGAGCCCCCATCATACCAGTCAAAAGCCCACGAAGTCCTGGCATGTGGAGTGCTCTGGTCCCAGCCGAGCCTCTGCAGTTGTTGGCTGCCCAGGGAGGAATTTCTCACCCCCTCCCCCCAGGGCCCGATTAACCAGGCGTGGCCCTGAAGACCCGCCTGATGTGGGGGAATCTTGTTCCCCTGGACTAAGTGGCCAGCCCAGGGGTCCTATGGCTAGCTGTCCTGCCCAGAGCCCCCAACATACCAGGCAAACACACCAAGAAATCCTGGCATTCGGAGTGTTCTGGGCCCAGCTGAGCCTCTGTAGTTTTTGGATGCCTAGGAAGAAATCTCTCACCCCCTCCTCCCAGGGCCGGATTAACCAGGCGTGGCCCTGAAGACCCGCCCGGTGTGGGGGGAATCATGCTCTCCTGGACAAAGTGGTCAGCCCAGGGTCCTATGGCTAGCTGTCCTGCCCAGAGCCCCCATCATACCAGTCAAAAGCCCAAGAAGTCCTGGCATGTGGAGTGCTCTGGTCCCAGCCGAGCCTCTGCAGTTGTTGGCTGCCCAGGGAGGAATTTCTCACCCCCTCCCCCCAGGGCCCGATTAACCAGGCGTGGCCCTGAAGACCCGCCTGATGTGGGGGAATCTTGTTCCCCTGGACTAAGTGGCCAGCCCAGGGGTCCTATGGCTAGCTGTCCTGCCCAGAGCCCCCAACATACCAGGCAAACACACCAAGAAATCCTGGCATTCGGAGTGTTCTGGGCCCAGCTGAGCCTCTGTAGTTTTTGGATGCCTAGGAAGAAATCTCTCACCCCCTCCTCCCAGGGCCGGATTAACCAGGCGTGGCCCTGAAGACCCGCCCGGTGTGGGGGGGAATCATGCTCTCCTGGACAAAGTGGTCAGCCCAGGGTCCTATGGCTAGCTGTCCTGCCCAGAGCCCCCATCATACCAGTCAAAAGCCCACGAAGTCCTGGCATGTGGAGTGCTCTGGTCCCAGCCGAGCCTCTGCAGTTGTTGGCTGCCCAGGGAGGAATTTCTCACCCCCTCCCCCCAGGGCCCGATTAACCAGGCGTGGCCCTGAAGACCCGCCTGATGTGGGGGAATCTTGTTCCCCTGGACTAAGTGGCCAGCCCAGGGGTCCTATGGCTAGCTGTCCTGCCCAGAGCCCCCAACATACCAGGCAAACACACCAAGAAATCCTGGCATTCGGAGTGTTCTGGGCCCAGCTGAGCCTCTGTAGTTTTTGGATGCCTAGGAAGAAATCTCTCACCCCCTCCTCCCAGGGCCGGATTAACCAGGCGTGGCCCTGAAGACCCGCCCGGTGTGGGGGGAATCATGCTCTCCTGGACAAAGTGGTCAGCCCAGGGTCCTATGGCTAGCTGTCCTGCCCAGAGCCCCCATCATACCAGTCAAAAGCCCACGAAGTCCTGGCATGTGGAGTGCTCTGGTCCCAGCCGAGCCTCTGCAGTTGTTGGCTGCCCAGGGAGGAATTTCTCACCCCCTCCCCCCAGGGCCCGATTAACCAGGCGTGGCCCTGAAGACCCGCCTGATGTGGGGGAATCTTGTTCCCCTGGACTAAGTGGCCAGCCCAGGGGTCCTATGGCTAGCTGTCCTGCCCAGAGCCCCCAACATACCAGGCAAACACACCAAGAAATCCTGGCATTCGGAGTGTTCTGGGCCCAGCTCGTATATCTTCTTATGTAGAGGCAATTTATCCCATTTTTAGGGATGTGTTTTGTAGGTAATTCTAGTAGGTAAGTTTCTTTAGTGTTTTGAGTTCTTGTTAGAAACAGGTTACAGGGCTTGCTGGACTTGTTATGTTTCCCCCATATGCACCAATAGTACCTTGTGGCATTGTTCCTTTTTGCATAGACACATTAAAATGGGGGAAATCTTGTATGTCCAAACAAGTACTTACCTAATAGAGATAGGAAAACATAATTTTCTACTACAATGGGACCTATACCCTGAACTCTTGTCATAGTGACTTAGCTTAGGCTTCAGCAGATCAGACATAGACTATTCACCCCTGAACCTGGATCCCATCTGTGGAAATAACCACTAGTTTTACACCAACACCATGAAATCGAACTTCTACCAGGGAAGGCCTTACTGCAGCCCTGTCATTGATTTACTCCAGACTAGTTTCTTATGATACCCTGAAGACTTGGTAACAGGAACAACCTGCTTTCAGGGTAAGATTCTCTGCATTACCACCTAATGGTGAGATTAAACCAGAAGACACTTCACATCACCCTGACTTTGACATAGGATCTGTACAGAAACCAGGATCTCTAACTACAGAAACCTTGATTGTGAAGAGCTTTTACAGGGACCACAAAGAAAGACATTGGGGTTGGACAACTTAGTATGCCTGGAACCTGGAGCTGGTCTTATGCTAGGATATTTCAAGGGTATGGTCTCCCAATTTTTAGTCCAAAGGTTTTTCCTTTCTATTTCTTCCACATTGTGCCTATGCAAAGAGAATCAACTGCCACACACACACCTTTAATATTATATTTTTATCGTTAATCTTTAATGTAAGCCTGCTAATCCTTCTGCTATTATATTAATAACTTTATTGTAGATATGAAAATTTTCACAAATATACTTGCTATGGAATTTTTTCTTCTTTCTTTTTTCTTTTCTTCCATTTTATTTTTTAGATTTTCTTTCTACTTCCTTTCCTTTTTTTCTGTCTGTTTGTTTTGGGCCACACCTGGTGATGGATGCTCAGGAGCTACTCCTGGTTATGTACTCAGAAATCACTCCTGGTGGGGGACCATATGGAACATGAAGGTTCAAACCAACTTTTGTCCTGAGTCAGCTGTGTTCAAGCAAAAGCCTACAGCTGTACTATCACTCTGGCCCCTATTTTCTTTCTATTTTTTGTTTGTTTTGTTTTGTTTTGGGGGGCCACACCCTGTGACACTCAGGGGCTACTCCTTGCTAGACACTCAGAAATCGCTCCTGGCATAGGAAACCATATGGGACTCTGGGAGATCGAACCCTGGTCAGTCCTAGGTTAGAAGCATGCAAGGCAAACCCCTTACCGTTGTGCCATTACTCTGGCCCCTCTTTCTATATTCTTTTTTTTCTTTCTATTCCAACAGAGCTTTGGAGGTCTTAAAGCAGCATGAGAGAGAGATGAGAGAGAAGACAGAGGGAGAGAAGAGAGAGAAGACAGAGGGAGAGGAGAGAGAGAGAGAGAAGAGAGAGAGAGAAGACAGAGGGAGAGGGAAAAGAGAAAGAGGGGGCCCAGGGAGGAGGGAGAGGTTAGATACAAGGAAGACTAGAGAGAGAGCTCTTTCTATATTCTTAATAACTTTGCCTTCCCTTATCTTAAAACAAATGTATTATGATGAGTTATGTCAAATATGTGATAAATTTTCTTTAAATAAAAATATTAAAAGTGTAAATTCAAATAAAAAATTAATTAATTAACATAAAACATATAGGAAGGTTTTTTTTAAAATATTTTTATTTAAATAACATGATCATAGTTGGGTTACAGTCACAAACAGAACACCCCCCTTCACCAGTGTAATATTCCCCCCTCCCCCCTTCCCGTCCCCTGCCTCTATTCGAGACAGGCATTCTACTACAGTTATTTGTTTTTAAGTTCAGTAAATTGTATTTTTTTTCCTTAAAGGATAAGAGTAAAAACTATAGTAAAGGTGTGATAGTGGCAATTGCCGTTGTTTGCATAGGTCCAGAAAAATATGGGGAAAACGGAAAAAAATCCTTGGCCTTATTACAAAAAGGCCTTACTCCAGAAGTGTATTGGTATAAGACCGACTCTGGATTCCAGGCATACCACTCTGTCAAGCCTGAGTCATTCTCCGTGGTCCTGGTGAAACTTTTTCACACTTTAGCTATTGTTGGTATTAGGTTCTTATATTTAAAGATTCTGTGCATTTCTTTCATTGATGTCAGGCTGATGTGGAGCATCCTCTAGTTTCAGTATACCATTAAATGTGGAGTGATTTGCCCTGCATGCAGGCTGTTGCTGAGTCGTCTGGGTGTTGAGAGCACTCTTTGGAGTAAGTCAATGCCAAAGCAGTGGTAGGTCTTTCCTAGTAGAGGCTTGGATCCTGGAAATGTTATAGACAATTGTGATTGTTTCCATAGACGGTATCTATGTATTGTTCAGGTGTGTGTATGTTCATACTTCTGAGGCCTAAGCCAAGTCATTATGCCAATGTTCAGGGTATAAGGCCTAGTTGCATTACCAAATTTGTGTTTTCATCTCTATTAGATAAGAACTTGTTTGCATATGTATTATTTTCCCATTTTAAAGTGCCTATGCAAAAGAGAAGCGATGCTACAAGATATTGTTGATGCATCTGGGGGCCGATGAATAAAGTCCAACATTCTCGGTAGATACCTTGGTTCAAACATGAAATCTATACAGAGATACTCTTCTACCAGTATTGCTTATAAAACAGATCTCAAAATCAAACAATCAAATAACAAAACCAGTGGGCAAAATTGTCGCTATATGAGGATGTTAGAAAAGAGTTATAGATGCTAAGAGAATACATCTGAGATATACAAAGGAAATACACATATCCCTTTTATGTTTTAGAAATAGTCAAGAGGGAGGGTGTTGTTTCCGAGGCATCACTTTGGTCTGTGATTTGGACAAGCGATGAGCACATAAAGCCATGTCCTCCACGTGTTGCTTGCTGAAGCTTCCGACTCCCCGAGAGGCGTTTGCTTCCTAATTGCTGGAAGTTGGAAGTTCACCAGTCCCCTCCCAGCCCCTTGCAGGAATGAGGAAGCCTGGGGTTCTCCTTTAAATTGCTCCTCACTGGAACCCACTTGCTGGGACCCTGAGCAGTTGTCCAGGAATAACCCTGGGGATGGGGAGGAAGGAGCAAGAAGGCTGTGGAGGGCAGCCGAGGCTGCATCTTCACTTTATCTTGGCCAAAAAGCCTACAACATGGAACCTTGCCGTGATGCGTTGCCTGCTGAAGCTTCAGACTCCACCCAAAAAATTACTGGCTAAAACCTTGGCCAAAACAAAAATCATTAGTACAGAAAAATGGTTAAGTGTGAGGTAATAGGAGGTGGGAGAGAGGGAGTAAAGGAATAAAACAAGCTCCTGGGTGGCTTTCAGATTATGACAAACACAAAGATATCCAAATATTTGTCAATATGTTCTGAGCGCACCCCTGCACAGTTTCACAATGGACAGGTTTAGTAGGGACTTCCCTGGGACTTCCTGAAGCCAGAACCTATTGTGCTGCTATCCTCACCTCACTGGCTTGCCCAGGCATGTAGCCCAGGGGAAGCCCTGGAGTTCCAGAGGAAGGAGGTCGAGGGGTGCTGGGGTGACCCATGTCCCGCACCCCTTCCTAGGCCTGGTTAAAGAGGCCTTTGGCATGGTGCAGGGCTGCCAAACCCCATGCTGGTGGAACCCCCCAGCCCCCAGGAAGGAAAGAGATTCTTCAAGGGCTGGAAGGTCGGAAGGTCAAAGCCCCCACTCAGACCCTCCCTCTGGAGCCAGGAGGGAAATGGGGAAAGCCTAGGGAAATCAATAAGCTCCTCCAAGGAACCCACCTCACTGGCTTGCCCAGGCCTGTGGCCCAGGGGAAGCCCTGGAGTTCCGCAGGAAGGAGGTAGAGGTGAGCTGGGGTTACCCATGTCCCGCACCCTTTATAGGAAGGGTCTTAAGACTACTTATTGTGCGTGTGCACACACAATGCACCTTACTCCTGAATTTTTACTCAAAGATCACTCCCTGAAGGCTCAGAGGAATGTGTGGGGCACTAGCAATTAAACACAATGACTGATGCATGAAGGAATATGTTCTATCCTTTATACAATAACCAGTGGCCTCAAGGAATGCTGGATAATAGAATTTATATGTGGTGCAAGAGGCAAAAAGATTTTATTGAATTTTTTAATAGGTTTTGTTGTTTTTAAATTCAAAATCCATATATACAAAAATGTTAATTTCAGACTATTAGACAATATGTCCCTTCTATAAGTCCATAAAAAGCCTCTTTTACATTTTTATCAGATATCTAGCCACAAAGTTCTATGATTGACTTTGTGTCTTGGATATGTATATTTAAGCAATTGAAGGAAAAATTAGTTTTGAGCCTGGATTAAATGGTTAGTCAGAAATTCTCATAGATTCCATAGAGCTTTGCCTAGTTCTTAATAGGTAAGATACTTAAAAAATTATTGGAGTTGATATTACTTTAATGAATGTTGTGAATTTAGAGAGCTTCAAATGGTGTGTTTTTTAAAACGAGTTCTCACATGAAAAAGAGTTAAAAATTGAGCTCGGGAGATAGTAGAGCAGGTAAAATGTTTGACTTTGGCACACTTAGATTCCATCCTGAGTACTCCAGATGGTCTCCAGAACCCTGTCAAAAATTATCTCTAAACTGATATCCCCCCTGACGATTTAAAAGTTATGAGTATTTAATAGAAAATTATATCAGATCACATTTTTGTCCATGAGTATATAATAATGTCTAAATTCACTGTGGGTGTTCCTTCCTGGACAGGGCCTATATGGTAGGATTGTTATAAATTTACTAAATTAATTAGATTATGAAATAGTGCAATATGCAAACATAAATCTTACATTTTTTTCTTACTTTGCTCTTAGGTTACATATTTTTGACTAATCATAAAAAACTATGTATATCTTTTTTCATATTAAACCTATTTTATTGAATTCATGGGAAGATTTAAGGCAGAGTAAGCAATGGTTAAAGCAATCTCCAGCTTGAAGTGAATTAACAGTATTGATACTACTTCTTTGTTCATTAATAAATGTCTTTACATATTAACTGCAATGTTGTAAAAGACAGCAATTCTCCACCTGCAGAGAATAAATATGGACATGTCTTCTCACAGTTTGTATGAAGTGAACATATGTACTAGGAGAATTGAGGAAATATAAGACTCTTTTTCTTGGAGAAAGAGCTAATAATGCAATAATCAAAACTGTTGAATTTGACTCATTCACTTCACTCATTGGTTATTAACCACTCACGAGCCTCATTCTGGGAATAATAAATAATAAATTCGAAATTCAACAGTCAAGCATAAAAAACAAAAAGAGTGTGAGGAAACACTTTAAGTATTAAATTTCTCTAACTTTCTTAAAAAATATTTTATAAAGTACCATTACATGAGTTGAAAATAATTCCCAGAAAAATAGCCCTTAGAGATTTTTCATACTATTCAATATTTCAAAATATTATTTACCCGAGAGCAGAAAATAGAGACTTTCAATTAATATGAATTGCTAGGCAATAATTTAAGAATTTTAAAATTTGTTGCAACCAATTGCAAATAGAAATTAAAATTTTTATTATCACTATTTTCCACATATGGTGAGGCTCAGGGGCTACTCCTGGCTCTAACGTCAGGAATTACCCCTTGCAAGGGGACTGTATGGGGTGCTGATAATCAAAACTGAGGCAGCGGCATACAAGGCAAGAATCCTACATGCTCACTTTCTCTCCAGCCCTAGAAACAATGAGATTCTAGAAAGATCACTCAATATCATTAAGATTACCTTGTTTCGTGTCAAAAGGATGTTATAATACTTTAGCAGACTTGTGCATTTAAATATATATATATATATATATATAATTCAGAATATCACATAGTTACAGTTAAAATTAAAGGTTAAGTAAAATATGTATTGTCAGAGTAAAACGTTTTAGAAATAAAAATAAGTATATTTAAAGATAAAAATTATAAAAATATAGCTCATAATGTTAGTTTCATGTCATTTATATTAATAATATGTACAAACTCTATAATTTGATGTAACAAACTGTGTAAATGCTACTCTATAATACAAAGGAAAATTTATATGTCTATACTTTAGTAAGCAGGGTCCTTGCATTGTACACTAGTAATCTTGGTTCAAGTCTTAGTACTACGGGAGCAATACCTGAGTACATAGTCAGGTAGAAGCCATATAAAATCACTGGATAAATCATCAAAAACAAGAAGAAAAGTAAGAGTAAAGTAGGAAGGGTGGAAGGAAGGAAAGAAGGAAGGATAGAAGAAAGGAAGGAAGGAAGGAAGGAAGGAAGGAAGGAAGGAAGGAAGGAAGGAAGGAAGGATGGAAGAAAGGAAGGAAGGAAGGAAGGAAGGATGGAAGGAAGGAAGGATGGAAAGAAGGAAGGAAGGAAGGAAGGAAGGAAGGGAGGGAGGAAGGAAGGAAGGAAGGAAAGAGGAAAGAAGAAAAGGAAGGAGGGAAGGAAGGTAGGAAGGCAGAGAGGGAGGAAGAGAGGGAGGGAGGAAGGAAATAAGGAAGGGAGGGAGGAGCAAAGGAAGGAAGGGAATAAGGAAGAGAGAAGGGAGGAAGTGAAGAAGAAAGAAAGGAATAAAATAAGAAAATCAGAAAGAAAGGGAGGAAGAAAACAGGAAGAAAGGGAGGAAGAAAATAAGAAAGGAAGGGAGGACGGGAAGGAGGAAGGAAGAAAATGAGTGCAGGAGAAAGGAAGGGAGAGAAGATGAAGGAAGAAAAGAAGGAAGAAGAAAGGAAAGAGGATGGAAGGAGGAAGGAAGAAGGATAGGAGAAGGATGAAAGGAGGAAGGAAGGGAGGGAGGGAGTTAGAGAAGACAAAAGGGAGGGAGGAAGAGAGAGTTTGATGGAGAAAAAAGAATAAAGAAGGGTGGAAGGCAGGAAGAGAGGATGAAAGGGAAGAAGGAATGGAGGGAGAAGGGAGTGATTAAGGGAGGAAGGAAGGAAGGAAGGAAGGAAGGAAGGAAGGAAGGAAGGAAGGAAGGAAGGAAGGAAGGAAGGAAGGAAGGATGGATGGAAGAAAGGAAAGGAGGAAGGAAGGGAGGAAGGAAAAGGATTCTATAATTCAGGGAGAAGAATTAGATTTTTTAAATCAAAAAAGATAATGTTACTTTTCATCATAAATATCATAGGGTGTGCTAACTGCTATCAATTTATGTCAGAAACACACATAAGAGATCTTGACTAACCCAGGATTCTGCTTCTTGATCCTCTTTGCATCTGTGTACAGCCACTTACATCACCAAGTTAACTATGTCATCACGAATTTTTATGGAGTCTTGGGTTGTGCATCTTATTTTCAAATATCTCTTGGTACGACATGGATAGAAGAATGCTAGAGGTAAAAGAAGACACGATTGGGGCCCGAGAGATATCATAATGGTGGGACATTTGCCCTGCATGCAGCTGACCCGGGAGGGACCAAGTTCAATTCCCAGCATCCCATATGGTCCCGCTGCCTGCCAGGGGAGATTCTAAGTACAGAGCCAGAAGTAGACATTGAGCGCCGCTGGGTGTGGCCAAAAACCAATTAATCAATCAATTTAAAAATAAAAAGAAAAGACCTTTTCTCCTTTTCTTTGACGTTATTTGTTTCCTTGACCACACATACAGTTAGTTTTTTTTCTGCCAGAAACATTTCATTTTCTACATGATTTCCTCTGGATGGACATTTCAAGCTGCAATTTCCAAGTTTCATCTTCTATTCTAGACTTTGTCATTAAAAATAGTCTTTCAAGTCGAAGTGAGTTAGAATGAGCGATATCTAACAAATTTGTATTTTCCTTATTACTCCCGGCTGGTGGCTGTTCCAAAGAAAGGTAAATGATTGTACATAGTGCAGCAACTCTCTTCCATGGGTATTCTTTAAAAATCCACGAAATTAACCAGTCTTCAAGCTCACACGCTTGCTGCTCATCTATTGTTGCTGATGATGTGAGAAACTCCTTCCAGGAGCCAAATGTCAGTAATGTGTGCTTCTCCCCTAAGACTCCAAGTTTGTTGTTCTTGCCCTCAAATAGTGACTTCAGCTGCGTGATCGTTTCTAGATTATTTGAGGTAAAAGTGGACATTTTTAATCCACAGGCTTTATTTTTAACTACCCTTTCATACCAAAATATCCTAAATCTGCTTTTGTATAGACTCCATGTTTAATCCTCAGATATCCTTTAAAGAAAATAAAACAATAAACAATCCAATAACAAAATATTCATAATCACCAGCTTTTACTCTTCCAGAATTTAACCACAAACTGTTTTTTGAGGGACGAGTTACTGACTGTGGATCTGCACTAAATAAAAACGTGCTAAGTTCCTGCCCTAATATCTTTATTAAATTGAGTGAAGTATGACATTTTTATCATTTTACAGTTTTAATAAACAGGCTTAAGAGTTTTGAAATGTAAGTTAAAAAATAGCTCCATAACATTACAAATTGCTTTGTTTTTACCATACATTGCTTTGTAATTTACCATGCATTAAGTTCTTTGACAATTTGTTTGTATTGTGTAAGCAACTTTGGCATCAAACCTTATATTATGATTTGCATATAAAATTAAATTTCTAAACTGGAAAATCGAAATATTTCACAAATGCTGTTATGAAAATTTAATGTAAATATATGCAAACTATCTGGGGGCTGGAGCAATAGCACAGGGCAGTAGGATGTTTGCCTCCCATGCAGCCAACCCAGGTTTGACCCCTGGCATCCCATATAGTTCCCCCATTTCTGCTAGGAGTGATTTCTGAGCACAGAGCCAGGAATAAACCCTAGTATGCTTAGTGTGTCCCAGCCCTCAAAAAAAAAAAATAAAATAAAATAAAATAAAAGATGGGTCCAGAGAGATAGCATGGAGGTAGGGCTTTTGCCTTTCATGGTTCATTGGTTCAAATCCCGGCATCCCGTATGGTCCCCCGAGCCTGCCAGGAGCGATTTCTGAGCACAGAGCCAGGAGTTAACACCTGAGCACTGCCAGGTGTGACCCCCCAAAAACAAACAAACAAAAGATAAAAGCAAATGCAAAATTATACCTTAGGTAGAAAGGAAAGTTTCATTAATGCTGACTAGTAAGTTCAAAATTTAATATTGCAATATTAATAGATTGAAATTGGTACAAGCAATATCTAAGTACCAGGTCATAATATATAGAATAAGATTAAAATGAACGATATTGTCCAATGTGGAAATAAAAGCAGGTGCTTCATCAATATCAAATCGTTTCCAGTTGTTAAAGTGACTCACTTTTCCTTATTTTTATTGTTGACAAAAGCAAAATGTCAGTTATTTATTATCTATTTAAAGCAGTTTCATTACACATACACTAACTCACATACATATACACACACACATAATTTTCAGAATTTCCTCTTTGCTTTGTGCTCAGGAATCTTTCCTGAGAGTCAGAAATTATAAGAATCCTTGTCAATCAAGTCCATGGCAGGCAACTTACTCTCTGTACCATTTTTTCCAGCCACTTTTCAAACAGTTTTATTAATAGGAAAATAATAAAGTAAACTGACTCAGAAAATATTAAAATAAACTAACTCATAGAAAAATTACTACAATATTATATTGTTTGAGGGGCAGATAGGGGCCCTGCAAAACAATGCTCAGGAGCTTGGGTGTCATTCCCAAGAGTCCCAGATGTATCTGTAGTGTGGTTCAACTTGGCTCGTACTTAGTTCAACCAAAATAACACTCAGTGGTACTGATGTAGACCAGGGCTACAGTGAGAGATCTACAACTATTGGTGCTCATGTGACTATGTATTTCTGTAGTTCAAACTTCAACCCCATGTATGCAAAACTTGCACCCATGATTACTGATCTGTCTCTCTGGTTCTTAATTAAATAAAAAGTATTATTATTATATTAATAGGTTTTTCGTTTAGATTCCCATCAATTTTGTTTTTATTTTTCCTAGCCGAAATTGCACCCAGGCAATAACTTTTTCAAATTCCAGGTAAACTTTACAGCTTCATCTCAAGATTTGTGCTGAGGAAATATACTCTCATTTTAATAGTGTCTATAATAAAACATTATCACTTATTTTTCTTCCTGAAAGCTTATTTACAAATAGTAGGGAAATGTCTTTCCTTCTCGGATGTATAAAGTGTACAAGTTTCCTCTTTCATCTCCCAAGTCTAATTATGTTTAGAGTTCTGTCATCTCAAGGGAGAATTCTCATATTACTGTTTTTAAATCACAGAGATAACAAAGGTACAAATGCAGATATAAAATCTTCAAAATTACATTGATATGTTGTTGAACTAATCTGAGTGAAAGGATGTGCAGTCTTTCTTGATGGGAAGGCTAAACAGCTTAGACAAAAGTTTAATTCCCACTATAAGATGCAAGTTTGGGTTTGGGGTTCTGTGTATGTCCATTATTCTGATAGAAGATAGAACAAATACTCAGACATAAATGCATCTAGATGTAAACATTTGAGCACGACTATCAGCTTCTCAGTATTAGGAATCTTGAGAGACAATGAGAAATCACTACTTCCAAATGAAACAACGGGCTAGAAAAAAAAGAAATAAAAAAAAGAAAAAAAAGAAATATATATATATTTATATATATGTATATATGTAAAAATTATGAAAAATATCTGAAATATGAGTTTTTAACTCTTAGTAAATATAAACAAGTTATTTTATTGTTATACATTTATACATTATGATAAAAAGATTTCTTTATTTGTATTAAAGATGTGGGTAGTACATAGAAATTACTTTTTGCAATATAGTTTTGGAAATTCTGTTTTGACACAGCTTTAAATCTTATTAGTTACAGATTTGTCCTAGGTACTTCATTAAATCTACACCTCAATTTTGCCTAACATTTGTATTTTACACTGTAAATTACCACATTCTCCTAAGAATGCCCCTCTGATCTGGAACTTGCTAATACTGTTCAACTTGCCAATCTTAAAATGATTAAGTCTGCTTCAACTATTCTTTTACACTGAAAATAAAAAAGAAGGCACTACTTCGTATTATTCTCCCATTCTGGATACTTTTATGGGGGGGAGTCACACCTGGCAGTGCTCAGGGGTCACTCCTGCCTCCACACTCATAATTCGCTCCTGGCAGGCTCAGGGGACCATATGGGATGCCGGGATTCTAACCACCAACCTTCTGCATGCAAGGCAAACGCCTTACCTCCATGCTATCTCTCCAGCCCCATATTCTCCCATTCTGTTTCATATTATTCTCCCATTCTGTTTCATATTAAACTTGTCCCCATCCTCTTAATATTCTTCTATAGTTCACTCAGAAAAAAAAGATCTACATGTATTCTATGTTTCTTAACATATTTTCATAACAAAACTACAACAATCTGTCTTTATTTCACACCCTCTCTTGATATGCACACACTCACAGACACAAACTCTACATCTGTCTTCAATGTTTACTGAGTAAAGGATCAATCTTCTCTAACGATTTGATAGAATTCCTATATGGGCCAGGTTCTTGGGAAGATCATTAATTACTTTTTCAATTTTCTTACTTGTGATTGTCGTGTTTACACTTTCTAATACACCTTTCTAACTTTACATTTTCCTACTTCAGTTTTGGGAGAGTACATGATTCTAAGTAACTATCCATTTCTTCTAGGTTCACCAGCTTAAGGTCATAAAGTTGCTTCTAGTAACCTCACATTATATTTTGAATTACTGAAGGGTCTGTAGTAATTTCTCCCCTTGCATCTTGATTCTATTTGAACTTTAAACTTTATTTCTCTTTTTTTCTCATGAGTCCAGCTATTTGTCCATCTATTAAACAAATTTCTCATTTCATTGATTCTTTGAAATAATTTATGTATTTGTATGTTGTTGATTTCTGCTCTCAATTTTATTATTTCCTCCTTCTAAGACCTTTTTTGTATGCTGTTTCTTCTCTAGATTTTTAGATATATGTTTAAGTAGTTACTTTGGATGCCTTCTTTATTAATGAAGTCCTACAATGCTATAAATTTCTCTAGTAGTATAGCTTTTGTTGTATCCCACAGATTATGAAAGCTTGCATGTTTATGTGCCAAGGATCTCATTGTCTCTTCCTTGATATCATGTTTGATCTATTGCTGTTTAGTAGTGTTTTGTTTAGCTTTCATGTGTTGCAAGTTTTTTTCAATATCCTATATGTGATGTTGTCTTCAATGTCACTGCTACGGTCTGCTGCATGTTGAATTCTGTTGTTAGGCTGGCTATAATATTTTTCTTTGTATTTCAAGTCCATATGCATAGACTCTTTGATACCATGTCAGTTTATCTTTCACTTGGTCAAATTGTTATCCCAAAAACTGAATTACTTTATGACCATTACATGCAGCACTGATTTAAATTTCTCATCAATAAGACTGAGGCATTGTTTGAGTTCAGTGATTTGGAAAGTTTTCTGTCCCTGTCTACCAGATCATGTGGCTTTTTGTTTCTAATTTTTTTAAAGATTTGTGATTTGAGATTCAGATTCCCAATCTTGTGAGATTTAAGCTGTTTGTGTTGTCTTTATGATTAATTAATCTAACAATGTCAATTCATTCACCAACATGCTATTTCTTATTTGCCTAGAAGACAATTGATGAGGTATTTGAGGCAATTAGTGAAAATGCCCTGGGACCCTAGCAGTCTTGGGTTGGAGAAAAAGGCTGCTTCCTGGTACAGGGCAGGCAGGGAGAAATGGTAAGGGTTACAGACACTGTGGAGTAGGAAGGATGTGATGTTTTTTTTTTAATTTTTTTCAATAATGGTGAGTCATGATCTCAGAGAAATTTTTTTCTGAGATGGCCTGCAATCCTAGGGGATAGATCAATATATTTTAAATTTTTTCATCAGTTGCTCTACTATTTGAATCCAAATGCTATGATAGACTAGAAATTCATAACAGAGCAAGTAAATTAAAACACAGATTTCTGACTGTAGAACTGGAAATGAATACCTATGGAGCCAAAAAATTCCATGAAAAAGCAGTAGAGGGGAAGTTCCCGATTGAATAATGTTGAATAATTGAATAATGTTGTATATAAAGTGAGTAATCTTAAATTGTTCATCTAAAATCTTATCTGTAAACAGTTTATAAGACACAGGTTTTGAGAATTAATATCCTTATACCTCAGGTTAGCCACTGGATTATTATTATGTATATGGATTATATTATGTATAAGATGACAAAACAAATTCTAATAACACAACTGAATTGAACATGATCTAAGTGCTCGATTAGCAGCACTTAATAAAACTTAACATGTGGGCCCGGAGAGATAGCACAGCGGTGTTTGCCTTGCAAGCAGCTGATCCAGGACCAAAGGTGGTTGGTTCGAATCCTGGTGTCCCATATGGTCCCCCGTGCCTGCCAGGAGCTATTTCTGAGCAGACAGCCAGGAGTAACCCCTGAGCAGTGCCAGGTGTGGCCCAAAAACCAAAAAAAAAAAAAAAAAAAAAAAACTTAACATGTAATTAAAAGCAAATAAAATTTGATTTTTAAAAAACTCTATAATAACTGGATAAATGCAAGCTCAAACAAAACAAAACATGACAAATCACAACTTTTATTAGGATTGAGATAAGACCTACATTATTATAAGTTTCTGTTTATAATAAATTAAAATTGACATACAAAAATGAGAAAATTCTCACCTCAAAAAAGAAAATATAAAGCAATTGAACAATAAAAATTTAACAGAGATTAATAGAAAAGTACTTTATTAAGGCCAGAGCAGTGGCACAAGTGGTAGGGCCTTTGCCTTGCATGCTCTAATCTAGAAGGGATTGCAGCTTGATCCCCCAGTGCCCCATATGATCTCCAAGCCAGGATAGATTCATGAGTATACAGCCAGGAATAACCTCTTCGCATCAACGAGTGTGACCTAAAACCCAAATCCAAAACAAAACAAAACAAAAAAACTTTAAAAATAGTACTTTATGTAGTGATACGTTGTAATTTAAAATTATACAATTATAACACACTTATATAATTATGATGATGAATTAAAACATATATTTAATAAACAATAAATCATTGTTGGGAAATTGGGGCCAGAGCTGTGACACAAGCTGTGGGGCGTTTGCCTTGCATGCACTAACCTAGGACGGACCACGGTTTGTTCCCCCGGTGTTCCAAGTGGTTCCCAAAGACATGAGTGATTTCTGATCACATAGCCAGGAGATACCCCTGAGCATCACCAAGTGTGGCCCCAAAACAAAGAAACAAAAACAAACAAACAAAACATTGTTGGGTAATAAGTGGATGACATATAAAACTAAATGGAAATTTCTGAAATAAAAAATACAATAAGAAATAAATTTAGTTTACCACATAATAAAGATGACATTAGGTAAGTACTCTTGATTAGATCAAGTAAAGTAAACAAATAATAATTAAATCATTTACCAACAGAATGATTTTGAAAAAAATGTACAGAGACACTGTAGCTGTTGGGTAATATGAAAAGCTCCTATAGTCAAGTAAATAAACTACCAGAGAGTTAAGAAATGAGTATACAAAAAAGACACATTGGATAACAATATTAGAAAACATTGCTAATTCAATGAATCTTAAAGCAATTAAAATGCTTATCACGTTCCACGCAGGCTAAATTTATAGATGTCCATGGACATCAAAGTATCAGAAACCAAAGAGAAAAGATGTTGTGAGGGCAAAAAAATAATGCTTTGTATAGAAGAAAATACTCAAATAACTGTGGACTTTTCATCAGAAGTTAATGATGAAGTAGTCAATGGAATAAAATTTATAAGATAATGAAGTAAAATAATAATTAGCAGCAAGTGTTATACCTATATTTGCAGAGCAACTTTATGGAATGTTGTTGAAATGCAGGGGAAAGCCAAGCATCAACACTTCAAACTCATACCAGTATATAAGGATCAGTACAGTCCTATGTCCAACTGCATCTCCAGAAAATAAAATTTTTTAAACATTTTTCCTAGAAAAAAAAGTTATCTCATAGAAACTGAAAACATTAGAATTAAAGGAGAAAAATCTTCAGAACAATTTAGACTGGCATATTCTCCACTTACTAAGTTATTTAAAATTAAAATTCAAGAATAGATTTCATTAACAACGAAAGTGATTCAATGCAACAAGTACAAAAATTTCAGAAGTAAAGAAAAAGAAAAAAATGAATATAATGTTTCACAGAATTTATTTAAATGTCAAAATATTGATTCTAGGAAGACACTAATTGTTAAGCATTTGTATTTTAATCCTAAACTATCACTAAAATAAAATACAAAGTGATATTGAAAACAACTGAATGTATATAAAACAAACCTTCAAAATATCCAGAGTATGCAATATGTAAAAAAAATGAAATCAAAGTATTTGGCAATAGAAATAAATAAATAAATAAATAAATAAATAAATAAATAAATAAAGGAGACAGAAGAGTAATAAATAAAATTGTACTATGTTCTACTATATCAATGTTATTACATAAAAATATCAAGTCACCTATATTATGACTCAGATTATCAGAATTCATTTTTCCAAAATATCCAAGTTTATTTTGTGTGCACTTTACCCCTTAAAATAAAATATACATAGGTTAAAAATAAAAAATATAGGTATATTTCCCCTTACATACCCACTCTATATGCTTGTGGGAGTGTTTTTGTTTTTTTTTATCTCTTAATAAACCTTCAAACATATATAAAACCTTCACGTATAAAACATAAAAATATGAGAAATTCTTGAGTATTCAATTCTAATAAAAATACATTAAACTGAGTCCTTAAAATAAGACAGTGATTTCAGAATAAAGGAAATTATTTGGAGTCAAGAATGATGCTAAATAAAGATTAAAGACTGAATCTACTAAGAACTTGTTGACAACTTAATATGTGCATATGGCAAACTAGACTCTTTCATAATACTTGAAGGAAAACTTTATAGAACTCTAAGGAAGATCAAAAGAACTTGCTTTTACCTTTTAATATTTCAATACAATCTTCTCTTGACAATTATTGATTCTATACAAGGGCAGGAAAACAGTACAGCAGTCAGATGCATTCTAGTCCAGGTTATAATACTTGGCACACATGGCCCACTAATCATAAAGATCAGCCCAGAGAATCCTGAAGCACACCACTGAGAGGAATTGCTTTGGCCTTTCCATTAAACCTCCTTGACCAATCGCAGAGTATCTCAAGGTAAGGCCCTCCATTCTCCTGAGAACACTGTGAGAGTACCTTACCCCCAAAAAATCAATGCAAAAAGAAAAATTCTGCATGCATAACATTAAATAACAAATGGTATCCAATAGACATTAAATCTCATAATATCCATTAAATTATGATAGATAACCTCTTTTATATGCCCAGGAAATATTAAAGAAATATATAATATCAATACCTGACAATAAAAATTTATAGTGTGTTCTCTGATCTTGATGACATTGAACAACACATAGATAGAAGAAAGCTAAAAGTAAAATCTCCAAACACTTCTAATATAAACAACATTTTCCAAAATCAAACACATTTAAAAATAAAGTCTGTAGGAAAATTAGAAAATAGAATTGATAAAAAAAAATAAAAAATTTAAAATGTTTTAAATAGAACCATATAGTGTTCAATGTGTATATTACCCATAAAAGAATTTCAGATCAACAACTTGTGTCTACTCAATAAAGCATAAGAGAGATCAATATACCTAAAGCAAAAAGGAACTTGTCATGAGTAAAAACCAATGAAATTAAAAAACAATGATCTAATGTTTCGATTCTAAAAGATCGACTAAATTATAAGGACTTAGATAATAAAGGAAGAAGGAAAATGCATCAAAAATATAATGGACTGAGAAGGGATATCATTAGAAATTAGTAGGACATAAGGTTTTAATAATAGTATAAATCTGATTGTGATAATAAAACTAACATCTTAATTCTACCACTTTTTGGAAATAATTGATGATAAAACTTAATCAAATTTTGAGAAAGAAGTAATAGATCATTCAAGAAGTTCTTTTCTATTAAAAATGATTAAAATGCTTAGAAGAAAATAGTTCTCTAGTTCTGGATACTTTACTTGTGAAATCTGTCAAATATTTGAAGAAGTAATAACAAGTCTATACAATGTTTTGCAATAAATTAAGAAGGGGTCTCTGCAAAGAGTGTTGACATCTTTCTTTGAACTAAATTTTGGCGTGAAGGAATGTTACAGCTTGTTCAATTGTCTTCCCTAAAATGTTCTTCACATATGTAATGAGGCTTATTGCTTATCAGATGACTAAATGTATACTGAAGTAGTGCTTCTCTTTATTTACTTCAATACCTTACCTTTGTATTCACAACTTGAATAAATATTTAGCATGATTCTAAATTGGTTTTGGACATATTTTTTATTGATTTGTTCAGTTTTAGATTTTTATTTAAACATCTTATAGCAAAAGAGGAACAGGCCATGAAGAAAGGTTTTGCCTTGCATGTGGCAAGCCATGGTTTAAACCCTGGCACCAGATGTGATAAACTGAGGACTGCTAGAAGTCACTCATAGGCACAGCTAAGATATAAATTCTAAGTAAGAGTATTCTAATCCTTCTAACCTCCCCAAAAGAATTATTTTTCTTTAAATACTTCGAGGACATTTCAGTTATTAACAGTAAAGATTTAAATATTTTTAGGGGGCCACACATGATGATTTTCAGGGGTTCCTCCTGGCTCTGCATTCAGAAATTGCTCCTGGCTTGGGGAACCATATGGGATGCTGGGAATCGAACCAAGGTCCATCCTAGGCTAGTGCACGCAAGGCAGAAATCTTACGGCTTGTGCCACGGCTCTGGTCCCTGATTTAAATAGTTTTTATTTAAATAGAAATTGGAATAATAAAGGAGCAGGTGAGATAAGGGGACAATTAGAACATATACAGTTATTTAATTCAGTGTGCTATCTTATTTGGTATCTTTAAATATGTCTTAAAACATATTGGTAAATTTGATCACTGCTATATATCATCATGGCACAGTTAAGTATAAAATAAAATTGAAATATTTTAAGAGTGACCAAAATATGATCTAGAGACATAAAATCACCACAGTATTGGAAAAATGAGGATTATATATTTGTACCACAGAACTTTGCCGAGAAATAGTTTAATTTATAAGAACAAAACCAAAATCTAACAAAATTCTCACAATATTTGCCAAATGCAATCGTGTAAAAAAAAAAAAAAACAGTAGGGCGTGCAGGCGTGAGGCGTGAGGAGAGGCCTGAGTGAATTTCTGCCCCTTTGCGCGGCATTTGGGTCGGACCCTCCCCCCAGGGACTCCGGCGTGCAGGCGGGAGGCGTGAGTGAGGAGAGGCCTGAGTGAATTTCTGTCCCTTTGCTTGGTTTGGGCTGGCCCCTCCCCCCAGGGACCCCTGCGTGCCAGCCGAGAGGGTTGAGTGACTCCCTTCCCCCAGGTTGGTGCCTAGAAAGGCAAGTTGAGCGACCCGAACAGACGGGAGAGATAGGGCCAGCCATCTGGACTCGCAGGCGACCTAGAGCAGTCCACCCCCCTGGACCCTGGAGTGGACCAGGGACTCCCCAAGAGCGAGGGCAGAGCCTGAAGGGTCGAACTGAGGGAACTCCTTCAAGGGAAACTTGGAGGGGGCAGAGCTCCATTGACTCCCAGAGAAAGGAGGGGGGATTGGGAGCTAGGCTCAATAGCGCCAGCAACCAGTGTGGCCAGGAGTGGAACTGCACCGCCGACAGAAATAAGGAGTAGAAAAGCAATAATACCCACTGCAGGAAGGCTGAACTCTAGGTAGCAAAGGGGAGGAGAAAGAGCTAGGGTCAACAAGCCCACCCAACAGCACCCTCTAGAAACACCTTCAGGAAGGGGACCAAAGCAGGCCGAAATTAGAAGCCACAGCACTCCAAAACACACCATTAAATACAAAGAACAATGCGTAAAGCAAGGAAATCGCTAATAACTGGAGACACCATGACAAACCCTATCAAATTTCCAAGTCCACCAAAGCGCACAGATCCACGGGAAGAAGACCTAAAAGCGGTCATGAGGAAGGAAATGCAAGAATTACTAAAAGAATTAAAAGAAACCCTAACAACCGAATATAAAAAATCCATGGACGAACGAATCAGCCAAATTAAAGAAGAAATGTCAAAGAACATGAGAGAGTCCATACAAAAAGAAGTGAAGGAATTAAAAGACAAGGTAACAAGCCTTACGAGCAGAAACACAGAGTTGGAGAAGCACATAGAAGAACTCGAAGGAAAACTGCAATCAAAAAATGATCAAGAAACCAACAAAGAAATAAAAGGCAAAGCACTGGAAGGAAAAATCCAATATCTAATGAACAAGGACAAAAGAAACAATCTAAGAATTGTGGGTATACCAGAAGGGGAGGAAATAGGGAAGGGGGAAGAACAGGTAGTCAGGGAGATAATAACAGAGAACTTTCCCACCCTCTGGAAAGACAATTCAGGACAAATCCAAGAAGTCAAGAGAGTCCCTAATAAAATAGACCCCAATAAACCCACACCAAGACACATAATAATCCAAATGGCAAAAAACAAAGAGAAAGAGGAACTCCTGAAAGCAATAAGGGAGAAAAAAACCCTCAAGTACAAAGGAAAGGACATAAGAATCAAACCAGATCTCCCATTTGAAATAATTCAAGCAAGAAGACAGTGGAATGACATATTTAAACAACTGAATGAAAGAAATTTCCAACCCAGGGTCCAATACCCAGCAAAACTATCATTCATATGGGAGGGCAGACTAAAAACATTCTCAAACATGAACGAACTTGAACTATTTGTGCAAACTAAGCCGATCCTAAGCGACTTACTCAGAGAAGAATTACACAATCCAAACCCCCAATTGTAACAACAACCACTCCACACAATACAACTGCACAACAGTCCTCTCTATCAATAATTTCCCTAAATGTTAACGGACTAAACTCTCCAATTAAAAGACACATAGTAGAGAACTGGGTTAGGAAAAATAAACCGGACTTCTGCTGTCTGCAAGAAACACACCTACAGCTACAGGATAAGCACAGGCTTAGAATAAAAGGATGGAAAGTAATTATTCAGGCCAATGGAAAACAAAAAAGAGCAGGGACAGCCATTCTTATATCAGACCAAATTGTATTCAACCTCATGAAAGTGATCAGAGACAAAGAGGGTCACTACTTACTGGTCAGGGGAACATTAGATCAAGAAACACTAACCCTGGTCAATATCTATGCACCTAATGTAGAGTCACCAAAATATGTGAGGCAACTACTGGCAAACCTGGAGAAACACATGAAGGGAATTGTGATAATAGTAGGGGACCTCAATACTCCACTATCACCACTGGACAGATCCTCCAAGCAGAAAAATAGCAAAGAAATAAGAGCTCTAAATGAAAAATTAGAAGATTTAGGGCTAATAGACTTATATAGAGCCCTCCATCCCCAGAAAGCAGAATACACATTCTTCTCAAACCCACATGGAACCTTCTCCAGAATAGACCATGTCTTAGGATACAAAGCCAACCTATGGAAGACCACAAAGGTAAGGATCATTAGAAGTACCATTTCAGATCACTATGCAACAGAGCTTAAAATTGATGTCAAGAAGAAGCAATGGAGGAAAACTAATACCTGGAGACTAAACAACATGCTGCTTAACAACAGCTGGATCAAAGAACAACTCAAGGAAGAAATAAAAAGATTCCTTGAGACAAATGACAATGAAGAGACAACATGTCAAAATCTATGGGACACAGCAAAAGCAGT
Organism: Suncus etruscus; assembly: GCF_024139225.1. Classification (NCBI taxonomy): domain Eukaryota; kingdom Metazoa; phylum Chordata; class Mammalia; order Eulipotyphla; family Soricidae; genus Suncus; species Suncus etruscus. The sequence goes on from NC_064850.1 coordinate 168,008,368, forward strand.
AATTAGGGGGAAACTCATAGCAATACAGGCCTATGTCAAGAAACAGGAAAACAAGAAAACCAACAGTTTAAAAGATCACCTCAAAGAATTGGAAAAACAGCAACAGAGAAATCCAACCACAACCAGAAGGCAAGAAATAATAAAAACCAGAGCAGAAATAAACAACATCAAAACTAAGAAAACAATACAAAAAATCAATGAGACCAGGAGTTGGTTTTTCGAAAAAATAAACAAGATAGACAAACCATTGGCAAGACTCACCAAAAAAAAGAGGGAAAACACCCAAATCACTAGGATCACAAATGAAAGGGGAGAGATTACAACAGAACCCCAAGAAATACAACATATCATGAGATCATATTATGAACAACTATACTCAAGTAGGCTAGAAAACCCAGTAGAAATCGACAGATTCTTGGACAAACACCCTCCTCCAAGACTGGAAAAGGAAGATCTAGAAAGTCTAAACAGACCAATCACTTCAGAGAAAATTGAAGAGGTAATTAAAAAACTCCCTAAGAACAAATGCCCAGGCCCAGATGGATTTACAGGTGAATTCTATCAAACATTTAAAGAAGACCTATTACCACTGTTCCAAAGGCTTTTCCAAACCATAGAAAAAACAGGAATCCTCCCCAACTCCTTTTATGAGGCTAATATCACACTCATTCCCAAAGAAGGCAAAGACACCACCAAAAAAGAAAACTACAGATCAATCTCACTAATGAACATAGATGCAAAGATACTCAACAAAATCTTAGCAAACCGAATCCAACACTTCATCAAAAAGATCATACATCACGACCAAGTGGGTTTCATACCAGGAATGCAAGGTTGGTTCAACATACGCAAATCAATAAACATGATACATCACATCAACAACATGAAAGACAAAAACCACATGATCATATCAATCGATGCCGAGAAGGCGTTTGACAAAATCCAACATCCTTTCATGTTAAAGACACTCAGCAAAATAGGGTTAGAAGGAACCTTCCTCAAGATAGTTACAGCTATTTATGAAAAGCCTACAGCCAACATTATACTTAATGGCGAGAAACTAGAAGCATTCCCACTAAGGTCAGGAACTAGGCAAGGCTGTCCACTCTCTCCACTCTTATTCAATATAACCTTAGAAGTCCTAGCAATAGCAATCCGACAAGAGAAGGGAGTCAAAGGAATTCAAGTAGGGAACGATGAACACAAGCTAGCTCTATTTGCCGACGATATGATGATATACATCAAAAACCCCAAAGAGTCCACAGTAAAACTCCTAGAAACAATCAACCAATACAGCAAAGTGGCTGGATACAAAGTCAATACACAAAAGACAGTAGCGTTTCTACATATAAACAATGAAGTTGAGGAGAGAGAGATTAAAAATACAATCCCATTTAAGATAGTATCAAAAAATATCAAGTATCCAGGAATCAACCTTACAAGAGAAGTGAAAGACCTATACCAGGGAAACTTCAAAACACTTCAGAAAGAAATTGAAGACGATCTAAAGAAATGGAAGAACATCCCATGCTCATGGATAGGTAGAATTAACATAGTCAAAATGACTATCTTACCCAAACTTCTATATAGATTTAATGCAATCCCTATCCAAATCCAGACACAATTCTTTAAAGAAATAGAACAATCAATCACAAAATTCATCTGGAACCACAAAAGACCCAGGATAGCCAAACACATACTGAAAAACAAGAAGCTGGGAGGCATCTCCTTACCTAACTTGAAACTATACTATAAAGCCATAGTGATTAAAACAGCATGGTACTGGAACAGAGACAGGAACTCAGACCAGTGGATCAGAACAGAATTCCCAGACATAAACCCCCAGATATAAAGCCAACTAATATTTGATAAAAGAGGCAAGAATCTGAAATGGAACAAAGAAAGCCTATTCAACAAATGGTGTTGGTACAACTGGAAAACCACATGTACGAAAGTGAAAATCGACCCCTATCTCACTCCTTATACAAAAGTCAACTCAAAATGGATCAAAGACCTTGAAATAAGACCTGAATCTATAAAGTTTATCGAGAATAAAATAGGCAGAACACTCGAAGACCTATATGTCAAAAAGGTCTTTGAGAACGGAGCACCAATGGCAAGAATGTTAGCATCAAATATAAACAAATGGGACTACATCAAACTAAAAAGCTTCTGCATGGCAAAAGAAACCCTACTTAATGCAAGAAGACAGCTAACAGAATGGGAAAAAATCTTTTCACTTGACATATCAGATAAAGGGCTGATATTTACAACATACAAAGCACTCAGAAAGCTGAGCCCCTCAAAACCAAATAAAGCCATAAAAAATGGGGAGATGAAATGAATAGACACTTCTCTGAGGAAGACAGAAGGATGGCCAACAAACACATGAAAACATGCTCACCTTCACTCATCATCAGGGAGACCCAAATCAAGACAACAATGAGATACCACCTTACACCAGTGAGGATGGCTCACATCAAAAATAATGGAAACAACCTTTGTTGGCGAGGATGTGGTATGAAAGGAACTCTCATCCACTGCTGGTGGGAATGCCCCCTAGTCCAACATCTATGGAGAAAAGTCTGGATAGTGCTCAAAGAACTCAGAATTGAACTGCCATTTGACCCAGCAATTGCTCTACTAGGCATATACCCCCAAGATGGTATATATATATATATATATATGCACCCCACTATTTATTGCAACACTCAGTATAATAGCCAAATCTTGGAACCAACCTCGATGTCCAACAACAGATGAATGGATCATTAAGATGTGGTACATATACACAATGGAATATTACATGGCAGTCAGAAACGATACAATCACAGACTTTGCAGCAACATGGATGGACCTAGATCATGTTATGTTAAACGAAGTAAGTCAGAAGACAAAAGATAAACACAGAATGGTAGCACTATTCTGAAACACCTAGTACACATATTTTATACACAACTAATTCCTAACAATCAAATAACAGGGTTCAACAGGGTAGAAACTCCGAACACTGTAATAGTCAACATAGACGTGGGAGCAGTGTCCAAAATACATGAAAAAGGAACAACGCAAACTCTTGACTACACATTATACCACAAAGAAAACAGCAACAACAGAAACGGCAGCATAGAGAGAACAGGTATGTAATCAGACTTCTACAACAAAGGTCCACAATAATCCCTTAGAGTTCATATACAGGAACACAAGTATAGAACACCAAGGGAAATCACGGACTGCAATGGCAACATACCATAACACTACCTTTTAATGCCTTTATCTTACTATACTTTAAATAACCTCTCAGCTTTTCTGCCCACAGGTGCCCTTGGATACAAAGGGCGGACAAACTAAGGTGGCAACTCGGGATACCACACGGGATACCATACCTTGCTTGCACTACGAGATGGCCACAAGAAAACTCTTTAACATACACTTTATCTCTAGGTAATACCTTCATTTAGGAGTTGAAGCACATGACCAGTCAGACCACTGAAGCAGTACCTGAGACGTACAGACTTAAACTACAGGCTCTATTCTTCAAACACATTCAATCAAACCAGCATTCCCTTGCTATTCTCTCCCCTCTTCTCACTACTTTTTTTTTCTTCTTCTATTCTGCTCATTACTTTTCTCCCTTTCTCTCCCCCTTTTCTCTCTAAGGTATTTTCTCTTTTCTCTCCCTTCAAACCCTTCCCATATACCTTCCCCTTTCCCCCCTCCGGAAATCCAACTATCCCCTCACCCCTCAATCCCATCCAGATCTCCCACCATATTAAAACTCTTCACCCCCAGTCCTTATTCTATTAGGCATCAAGATCGACCTCCTACCCAACGAACCAGTACCCAGCACCCAGGCGAGAGGACACCCAGATAAACCCACACCTCGTCTCCTGAAAGAAAAGACAGCCAACTCCCCTATGGACTCATGCTGCGAGGCCCTCCCGACCAACTCCCCCTAACGCAGACTGCTCCTTGAAACCGGGCCTAGATCCAAAAGTATCCCCAATGCAAGAACTCTTCCAAGACCTCCCTGCCGCAAACATTTACCAATCTGAAGAAGGTCAGGGGGTGGGTTAGGAAGATGCCTGGGAACCCACACACCACAAGAAAAACCCAAAAGACAATGGGAAAAACTGTACTTCCAACATAGGCATAAGACCTGTAATACACCACCTCTTTACCTGCCCTCCCCCAAATGTAAGGTAGTCTTTTGCACCACTTTGGTTCCATAAAAATTTCGCTAACTCATTTTATTTCTTTCTTTTTTTTAATTTATTTATTTATCTTTTTTAAATGTTTGTCCTACATATATATTTGTGAGCACATACATTTTTAATCCCCCCCCCTTTTTTTTTCTTCGTTTTTTGGTATGTGACCTGTGTCTGTTATCCCATCAGTCCACCCACGAATACACAGGCATTATAATGTAGCACCACTTCCCCCTACAAAGGCACACTAATAAAGGGGAAATTTTACATTTAAAAAAAATAAAAGAGAGATCTTATCTACTAGAGATAGGAACTCATAGTTGTTTAAAATATAGGGATATCTCCTGCCTTGAAAATATGTCATGTGGAATCAAATTAGACCTCAGGTGATTAGATACCATTCATCCAGCCTTGAACCCTGGATCCCCGACATAGAAATGGCAAAGCTCTTCACAACAGCTGCAGGAAACAAACTCCATCCAGGACGGCCTTAATACCACGAGACCAACAACAAGGCCCAGCTCTAACATGATATCCTGACAACGAGGAAAATGTGAACATCTTGACCTTAGAGCAGAATAGCCTACCTTACCAACTAACAACAAGACAAAACCAGAAGTCTTGGCACCCTTTGGTAGGACAAAAACCCAAGATCAGGATTTACAGATGACTGGCTGATTGATCCACGACCAGACTGTATACATCTTGGGACCAATAAATAAGCCCTTGTTTAGGGTTTGAACTATGACCTGCACAAGAATCATGATCCACAGCCCCAAAGGTCCGGCAGAGACAATTGTAACGGAATGGGGCTTTTGGGAGCACAAGAAAGACGCTATCCTAGGTGCCACCCTAGGCTCAGTGCAAAGACCAAGATCATCAATTACAGAAGATGGATTAAAATGACACTGAGGTAACAGAACCTCTAGAACCACAAAGACTGACTTCATCATAAGTCCCACCTCAGGATCTGTGCAGATACTGAGACCTCTAAACACAGAGCAGAAGTCTTCCACACACCAAAAAAAAAACACCACCGGGAAAGTAAAGGATCCTGAGCAATGTCTAGAGTTGATCCCATGACAGTATGCTCCAAGGACGGAGAAATCCCATATCTCTTAGGCCAAGTGAATTCTTTTTCGAATGACCCCAATATTTACTGTGCCATGGCAGGAGGGAAAAAACAAAAATACAAAAAGCACAAAACCTTGGTTATTTTTCATATAAATATATATATTACCTTCATTTATTATTGTTATTATTATTTTTGATTTACCAATCTATTTTGATCGATTTCTCTGTTTGGGTGTGATTATTGAAAGTGTAGTCCCCAATTATACTTTTTTTTTCTCATCCTTTCTTCTCTTTCGTTATGTGCTATGCCATGTTTCTTAATTCAAGACCATGGCGTGATTTTTGTTTGTCTGTTTTTGTTTTTGTTTTTTTCTATTTGTTTGTTTGTTTGTTTTGTCTGCTCTGTGTGGTGCTTATCGATATAGCTGGAGCCCTCACTGGATATTTGACACTTCCTTTGGTACTAGTGGAGTGTTTCACCTACTTTTTCTCCATCTCCCAAATTGATGATGAGAGCCTTTAGAAGGACTCCGCCCAATTTCGGGGTATTAGACTCTTACCCCAGTTTATTACTTTTCTCTCCTTCAAACAAAACCACGCAACTTGAACTAGCTAGTCCTGACTCCAGTTAGAGGGGGAAATAAGGGAGGCATCAAGACCAAACAGGTGCAAGACTACTAAGTAGTGGGTTAGATACAGAGGGGACCACATATTCTAGCCGCCCTGGGGTGAGGGAAAAGGAAAAGGGAGGTAGGACAGAAACGGAGGCGTAGGGAGGACAATGTGGCGATGGGAATCCCCCCTGATTTTGTGTAAATATGTACCTAAAATATTATTGTCAACAATATGTAAGCCACTACGATCAAAATAAAAATTTATATTAAAAAAAAACAAACAAACAGTAAAATGAGTGAGGGCAGTAGAATCTAGAAATAGACATAAAATATACATTATTTAAATTAATTTTGACAGATAAAAAGGCAATTCAATTCATAAAGGATAATTATGTTAATTGAACTTCCATCTATAAACAACTATCTTTTTAAAATAGATCTGATTTGAATCATGAATTTTTATATTCAAAGTTAAACTTTTTTTTTTTTGGTTGCTCGGGCCATACTCGTTTGATGCTCAGGGGTTTTCCTGGCTAAGAGCTCAGAAATCGCCCCTGGCTTGGGGGGACAATATGGGACGCTGCCGGGGGATCGAACCGTGGTCCTTCCTTGGCTAGCGCTTGCAAGGCAGACACCTATAGACTAATGCTATTTTAAGTGGCAATTTGGAAAGGTTGTTATATATAGTGAAATTTTAATGGTTTTGACATACCAAAACGTGAGTGAAATTGAAATGGAATGCTATGGTGATGATTTAAGTAATATAAAATTAAAAGTGTAACCACTTGATTACAAACTATTGAGAAATAGGCACAGAAGTCATAGAAAAAAATGGTTTTGTGTGGCAGGAGGCCAAACCCCTCAAATTAACTGGATCTTATAGCTTTGAACAATAAAAATAAAGGATTTACCATTAGACAATCTGTGATGGTTTGGACTCCATAGCCATGAGGTCTCTTAGTCTTTCTAAGTATGATATTTAACACTGTTAAATGTAGGCACACAGATTAAATCTATTAGTGGTTCACTAAACCTGCTTACATTTTAATACATTTTCACTGCCAATTAAATGCTATGCTTATTTTAATGTAGTGATTTTATCCCAAAAGATGCTTTATATTTATACATGATGGACATACATTTGTAAACAAAACCTCTCTACTCAGGAGACCCAAGTTTCATTTTGTGGAAATCACATGTGTAAACAAAGTTACATCTCTTTCCTGAGATTTTTCTTTATTTAATTTGTGTGTGTCCATGTGTTGTAGAAGCCATTATTGTTAAAGCTTAAAGAAAGACTTGGACGGGTACCAGTGCTCTGTGCTCACTAGCCGCCCAGCTCATATATAGGTGGTCAGAGAATGTCAGGAAATTCTTGATATGACAGAGAAGACAATAATGAAGTTAAGTGATCATTCGTTAAAAATGTTGGTTGCAGTGAAAGTATAGGTTTGGTCAACAGTTTCTGCTGAAGCTATAGTGCTGGGTTCCTTTAGCAGGCAATAGTTTGACTAAAGGTTTCCAAACTACCCATCCCCTTTGCTTCTTCATTCTCTGCAGACTTTTGATAGGCCTAATCTTATAAAGAACAAGGCACCAAACTGAGACAGAATGGACTTGGACTCTAAAACAGAATGCTGTAGGGACCAGTGTCACAGAAATAGCTCAATGAACTTGAATTTGTGCATTGCACCATGGAAGTTAAGGTTTGATCCCCAACACAACATAGCTTCCTTTGGCCCCTAGCACAGCCAAGACATTCCCTGAGAACAAAACTGAAGTAGCTCTTGAAATTTTTTATGGCACCCAAGAAATAACATGCAAAATATCTCTGTGCTACTGCTATTTGGGAATCTATGATTGGAGCTCTTGCAGTCAAATTTTCCTCACTGGAGTGTTCACACTTGGTTTTGAAAATTAAAGCAAATCTAGAATGTCCTAGTTTTATTTGGAGATTCTACTTATGCAAGAGGCTGCAACTATGGATATTTCTCACTGACATTATGTGCAGGAAGCTACTTGCATTTGCTGTGTTGACTATCATAGTGAGTAGGAGAAGTTAACATCAATAGTGGCATCAAATCCTAAACTATGCTTCCTTGTGTTTTCTGCAGAATGTTGATGAAAGCAGTACTTATCTCATAGAGATGTTGAACTTTAAATTAGTGGAAAAAGGCTTTGTGTGCTAGGCATTTTCTTTTTTATACGTACTTATTTTTTAATTTTATTTACTTGTTTCCTTTTTATTTTTAAATTTTCTTCCTATTTATTTTTTATTTTTAAAATTTCTTTATTTAAACATCGTGATTACAAACATAATTGTAGTTGAGTTTCAGTCATAGCAAGAATCCCCCCTTCACAATGCAAATGGAAACTATTTCAATGGGAAGGTAAAGATACAGAAAAATAGAAGAAATTCACACTTCTTATCATTTTATTTTTCCTAGAGCTAGATCAGCACATCTAAAATAATTCAGATGTAAGGAAGATTCTATATCCATAGCCTGATATAAATATTATCAGACCTACTCCCTGATTTTTAAATATTATTTTTTTGTGTACTGGTGAGTTTTTGCAAAACTTGCAAAATATAATTGGGTCCTAAAATAAATGAAAATGTGAATGAATACATAAATACGTAATAAAATCCAGAGAATATTTGTTCTTTTTTTAGTTTAATTCTTCTTTATATAAAATTCTGTGCAGTTGAGTCTTAGAAAAGATCCCCACAGTGTAGGATACTCTAGAGCAATTACTACTGTTCAAAAAATGTCTTCTTTTAGGACCTGAAGTGCATGACCAGCCAGACCACCAAAGCAACAACCGTGACCTACAGATTTTTACGACAGGGCCTAAGCATCAAACACGTTCAAGCAAACAAACATGCCCTTGCTCTTTTACCCTTTCTTCTCATTACTTCATATTTTTGTTGGTGTTGTTGTTTAATTGTTGGTTTGTTTCGTTCTGTTTTGTTTTCCCTTTTCTCTCTTCTTGTCTCCCTCTTCTTCCACCTTCTTCTCATTACCATCAATTCAATCCAGGTCAAATAAAAACCACAAGGTTACCTCCTCTATAGGAAAGGAAAGAAAGCTGATATATAGAGTGCTTCGGACAATACCGCAAAGGGTAAACACCTATATAGATAGACCTCACTAACACAATGGTTAGTACTCGAGACACGAAACCTATACATATCCAAAAGTTGATCTATTAGTTTCCTTTCCTTACAAGTACTATACCTACCTATCTTTCTGTACTCGGAGTATCTCTTGCCCTCCCCACCTCTCTACATTAATATATACCTAAGCTAACTTCTATATGTTTATATGGGGGCAGGAGCACACAGAGATAGGAATCCTCCTTAAGAGACAAACCTAAACCACAAACAATCCATACCTATACCCTATATAACCCCTCCCATGTACTATCCCCTTCCCCCCCCTCAGAAACCTGACTATCCCTTCAGCCCTTAATCAATCCCCCATATCCCCACCATGTTATAACTCTTCACCCTCAGTTTTTAACCCATTAGGCATCAAGACCAACCTCCTACACCAACGAAGCAGTACCCAGTTCCCAAGTGAAGAGACACCCACTCAAACTCACACCTCGTCCCGGCAAGAAAATACAACCAACACCCTGACTGACTCATGCAGTTTGGCCCTCCTAATCACCTCTCCCTATTGTGGACTGTGGCTTAATACCGGATTAGCTCCAAAAGGACTCCCATTGCAAGAATTCTACCCTAGACCTCCCTGCCTGGAGCCCATACCTCACGAGGAAATCTCAAAAGACAATGGGGAAGCCTATACTATCATCATAAGTATAGACCTATATAACGCTATTTCTTATACTTTTTCTTCCCAAATGTAAAGTAATCTCCTGGATCACTATATCCCTTTTTCTTTGTCTTTTTTCTTTTTTCTCCCCTTGTTTGATTTTTTTTATTATAATTATTTGTTTTGTTCTACTTTTTGTTTTTTTGATTTGATTTTTTTTTTGTGCTTCTTTTGGGTCACAGCTGGTGGCGCTCGGTGGGTGTTCCTGGCTCTGTGCTCGTAAGTTGCCCATGGTGGGCATGGGGGACCATGTGGGATGCCAGGATGTGAACCACGGTCCTTCTGCAGGAAGGACAGACGCCTTGCCTCCATGCTATCCCTCCCGGGCCCACTTTATTCCTTTAATTATGTCTTTTATTTAATCCTTTTATTTTCTTTTAAGAAACTCTTTTTACTTTAGATATGTCTGAGCATATATAGTTTTAGTTTCTGTCATGGGTCTGTTTTCTTCTCTCTCCACCCCCAAATCCACCAGCAATATAATGTAGCACCACTGCTTCCTGCAAAGGCATATTAAAAATAGGGGAAATTTTACTTGTAAAAACAAGCTCTTATCTACTAGGGTTAAGAACTTACACTTTTTTTTACAACACAGGGACATCTCCCACCCTGAATGTATGTCATGGGGAACCAACCTAGACTCCAGGGAAATAGGCATCGACCGTCCAGCCTTGACTTCTGGATCCCAGACATAGAAATGACAGAGTTCTCCACAATAGCTCCAGGAACCAGTCCCCTCCAGGGCATTCATAATGCTGCTCTGATGCCAACATACACCAGTTCTAAATTGATAACCTGACAACGAGGAAATGGGAACAACTAGATCCTTAGAACTAACAAGTTATCCTTCCTCACCAGCCAACGATAAGACAAAATCAGAAGATGTGTCACCCTTTGATCTGTGCAAAAACCAAGATTGCTACATACAGATGACTGGTTGTTACAACCAGGACTAGACAGTATACATCCCGGGACCAACAACAACAACAACAACAACAACAACAACAACAACAAGCTCTAACTTAGCTTTTGGTCTACAATCTGTTCAACAAACAAGATCTCCAATTCCAGAGGTCTGACTGAGACAACCGCAAGTGAACGGGTCTTCTAGAAACATAACGAAAGACTCTGTCCCAGGTTTCATCCTAGGAGCAACATAAAGACCAAGAACACCAACTACAGAAGATGAATTAAAACGACACTGAAGAAGCAGAACTGCTAGAACCACAAAGAAAGACTTCATCATAAGCTCCATTCCTTGAGCTGCACTGTCACCAAGATCTCTAGATACAGAGGACTGATTTTACCATCCATGACTAAGCAGAAGTCTTCCATATACCACAAAAGCACCGAGGGGAGAATAAATGATCATGCAAGGAGTCTATAGTTAATCCCATGACAGTATACTTCAGGGGTGGAGAAACCCTGTATTTCCTAGACCAAGGGAATTCCCTCTATAATATCCCCAATAGTTACTGTGCCTATGCAGGGGGAAAAAGGAAAAAAAAAGGCACAAAATAATCATTTTTCCAAATATATATTTATTAATTGATTGATTGTTTTTTTTACATCCTTATTTTGGTGTAGATATTGAAGTTGATGTCTCCTTTTTATTTTATATTATTTTATCTTATCTTTCTCTTTCTTTTTGCACTCTGGTATGATTTGAATTTAGAACCGAGACTATTGTGTGATGCTTCTCTTTATTGCTGTAGGGCTCACTGGATATTTAATTTGACATTTATTTTTGTATTGTTATGGTGTTTCAATTACCTTTTTCAAGTCCTCTCAAACTGAGGCTGATAGTCACTAGAAGGACTCCACCCATTTTCAGCATATTTTTATTATATTTTTAAATTTGTTTTGCTTAATCTTTACCCCATTCTATTGCTTTTCTTTCCCTCAAACAAAACCATATAACTCGATTTATCTAACTTAGCCTCTCAAATAGAGGGAGAAACAAGGGAGGGCACCAGGACCAAACAGATGTAGGATCACTGATAGTAAGCTAGACAAAGAGGGGACCACCTACTCTAGCAGCCTGGGGGATGATGGTGGGGGATATGGGTTGCAGAAAGGGAACGGGGAAGGGGGGAGGACAAATTTGGTGGTGGGTATTCCCCTGATTCAATGTTAATATGTACCTAAAATACTAATGTGAAAGATATGTAAGCCACTATGATCAAAATAAAAATTAAAAAAAAAGAAAATGTCTTTTGCACCATAGTAATCACTTTCTCCCAGCCAAATAAGGTCTTGTTTATTGCAATTATTGGTTTGGACCCTTATGAGAATCTTTGATGCATATGACAGGGCAATTCAGATTAATTCCTCCTGTCATAGTCTATAGAACACTTGCAAATATTGTCCAAAAATAATCGTTTTAAATTTTCCTTTACTTTTTTACTTCTCCTTTGATTGATATTAACTAGAATTGTGTATACATTTTGACTTAAAAATGAATTCTGTGTTTATTTTTATTAAAATTTAATTTTAATATTATTAAATTAACAACAATTATTAAATTGTTAATCATAATATTAATGTAATAATTATTAATAAAATATTAATGAATTGATTAATTTAATTAGAATATAAATATTTTGATAGACATAACTCCATGTCATTTTTTTCTGCTGATTTTTTATTTTTATTCTTCTTATAGTTTAGGTTGTTTGGTTACAATAGTATTAGCATATTTTAGTACTCATGTATATATCACTCCATGCCTTTCTAATTGTCAAAGGCCATCCTCCAAGCAACATCATAATGTTATTACCAATTAGCCAACAGAGACATAATTTTAACATTGTGAATGATTGGAAAATCATGGCATCATTCATGAACTGGAATTAGCAAAACCATCTTGTTCTTTTTCTAATAAAACTTACAGGTTACTCCATATTTTATTTATTTAACCCTGCCTAAGTCACCATACTTCCATCTCTCAAAATGCTCAATTTTAGCAATGTTACCAGTTACTAGTCAGTTTATTATCTATTTATACAATTATGCACATGTTCTCAACTGCATCACAATACCTAAAAATATTTTCTATGCTCATATTAATTATAGCTTGTCAACCTCTATTCTTTCATTCTTGTCATCTGACTGAACAACAATTTAATATACATCTCTACTCTTCAAAGAATGTTCTGGTCCTTACGGCAGGTAACTTGATGGTATAAGATGACCATTATTATGAGAGAACATTTATTTTGTAATTGATTCATCACTGTATTTTACTTTAATAATGTAACCTTTATACATAGTCTTTTACAGCCTTTATTTACCAAATGTGACAACAAAATTAAATTTATGATTATGAGAAAACTAATTCATTAAGATTCCAGATGAAATTATAAAACATTTTTATCGGTTTTTCTTGAATTTTAAATATCATTAGAAACAAGATTTGTAGAGAGCTTCAATACACATTAAAGTTAGCAGACATAGTTTTAGATATTACATGTTTGAATACATTTAAACAGAAAGAATTTTTCCATGTATAGCAAGTTTCAATATATAGGTGGCCAAAATAGTTAAACTAATTATCTGATACCATGAGGGCACTTGCATTTACCTGGCTTCTTAGATCAAGTGTTTCATATCTAAATACATAGTTTAATAAGGGCTAAAGAATAACTTTGTTTAATGATGCATGTTTCTGTCAGCATCTAGGGCCACCTTCTTTAACCACTGAAGCAATAGCTATTCTAGGACAGTCACTGATTTCATTTGTCACTTTATTGTCAGAGTCAGAGGAGTGAATTAAAGCCAGAGCTGTCATTGTCATTTTTTGAGAGCATTTCTTTTCCAAGCCCAGTTTAGAGTTTGCTGTTTCACTGGGTAGAAAAGAATTTCTTAGAGAATATATGGTCTTTGCCTTACCCCATGACCTGCCCTTTTCCTGGAACATAAAAATACATTTTCACAATTAAAACTCTTCAATGTCATCATTCCAGACCTGGATTATACATGCTAAATACAACAGAAAATCATATTTTATATATAATAATTAGTCTAACTTGAGGAGAGATAGAAAAACCCTGAATTGGGGAACCATGCCATCTGACAGGTAGAGTGGAGGGTGAAATTGACCATGCCAGATAGGCAGAACTTGGGCAGCCACTCCTCCATTGTGGCAGTCACTATCAGAGGGGAACCACTCGGTCTGACAGGGATAGGAGGAGAGGCACATTGACATAGGCCTGGCCTCCGCCACACCTTCTGACAGGTGAAGGGAGAGGGAAAACCTTGCTGTGGTTGGGCAAGGCGGAGGCGACCTACGCCTTCAGGCAGGTAAAGTGAGAAAACAGTCTTGAGGACGGGGCCAAACCTCAGCGACCTCAGCCATCATACCCACCTGGAGGTGCACTCTGGAGAAGGGACCCAGCCCCACACCACCGGCTACAAAGGAGGGCTGAAATCTGAAGGCAGTACACTCCAAGCCAAACCACCAAATGCAAAGAAATATGAGTAAATTTAGAAAGACACTAACAACCGGGATATTGAGAGAAATCCTAGCAGGTTTCCAAGTCCACCAAAACACAGGAGCCCAATTGATGAGGACCTAAAAGAGGCAATGAAAGCCATGGCAAGAGAAATCAAGGAATTACTAGCCAGCGAGTTTAAGAAATCCATAGATGAACAAATCAACCAACTCAAAGAAGAACTTTTACCCAGGGTGAGAGAATCCATACGAATGGAATTAAAGAAAATAAAATACGTCTTAGCAAGCCAGAATAATAGAATTACACAGTTGGAGACCTTGAAGAAAAACTACAAACCAAAAAAATGAAAAAGATGCCAATAAGGAAATAAAAGGTAAAGTGTTGGAAGAAAAAGTCAGTTATTTAATGAACGAAGACAAAAGAAATAAACTATGGATTGTAGGAATACAAGAAGGGGAGGAAATAGGAAAAGGGGAGGATCAAGTTGTCAGGGAAATAATAGCAGAAAACTTTTCCACCATCTGGAAAGAGGCTCCAGTACCTAGGAGGTGAAAGAGTCCCTAATAAAATAGACCCTAATAAACCAACATCAAGGCATATAGTAATCCAAATGGCAGAGAGAGAGAGCGAGAGAAGAGAGAGTGAGAGAGGTAGATGGAGAGAGAGAGAGATGAAATCCTTAAAGAAATGTGGGAGAAAAAAACCTCAAGTACAAAGGAAGGAACATAAGAATCAAACCACCTCCCATTTGAAACAATTCAAGCAAGACAGTGGAATGGCATATTTAAATAACTAAATAAAAGAAACTTCCAACCTAGAGTCCACTACCTAGCAAAACTCACATTCATGTGGGAGGGAGGACTAAAAACATTCTCCGACAAAAAAGAGCTGATTATTTGCACAAACAAATTAAATTTTAAACTATATACTCAGAGATGAATTACACAATCTTAAGCCCTGATTGTAACAAAAACCACACTACAGAATACAACTGCACAACAGCCCTCTCAGAGAGTCTGTAATCTCCCTAAATGTCAATGGACTAAAATCTTCCATTAAAGACACATAGTAGAGAATTAGATTTAAAAAAAAAAACAGATTTCTGCTGCCTGCAAGAAACACACCTACACTTACAGGATAAACACAGGCTTAGAATAAAAGGATAAAAATTAATTATTCAAGACCTAGGGGAGAGAATAAGAACATGTATGAAGCCTGTAGTGATTCTGATGACAATATAATTCAAGGGTGGAGAAACCCTGTATGTTTTAGGCCAAGGGAATTCCCTTTCTAATCCCCCCAATATTTACTGTGCCTATGCAAAAAGCAAAACAAAACAAAACAAAATAATTATTTTCTTATTGGTGTTGCTTTTGTTTTTTTTTCATTGTTTCTGTTTGTGATTTGTTTTGTTTTTATCTCAGGACCATGGTTATTACTTGTTTGTTGTCTTTATTGCTGTGGTGCTTATTGCTGTGGTGCTTTAAAGTCTTTTTTTTTTGTTTGTTTGATTTTTTTGTATTCTCGTTCTGTTTTTCTTTTTTTCCCTTTCTTCTCTTAAATTTATATTTATAGCCTCTAGAAGGACTCATCCCATTTTTTGCTGTTCGATTTTTGCCCCCATCTTTTTTTTTTCCTTCTAACAGAACCACATAAATTGAACCATCTTGTTCTACCTCACAAATTGGAGGAGAAATAATGGAGTGTACCAAGACCAAACAGTCATATGAACATTGAGTAGAAATAACAAATGAGCAGACTTAAACACCAAATCCAATGCCAATGACAACAGATTCCATACCCAATCTACAATAAGCTAGACAAGCCAATCTACAACAAGCTAGACCACTTATACGAGCAGTACAGGGGGCAAAGGGGTGGAGAATACGGGATGGATGCTGGGAACAGGGGAGGAAGGAGGACAACATTGGTGGTGGAAATGCCCCTGATTCAATGTCACTATGTACCTAAAATATTACTGTGAAAGATTTTTAATCCACTGTGGTAAAAATATAAAAAAAACATTTAAAAGCAATTTGATTAGGAAAATAACCCTGTATTGATAAAGTTATAAGAAATGTGATTTTTTTAATTCTTAAAAATTCCTGATAATAAATGTGTAGGTTAGTATGGCCACAACTAGTACAAGTTACCTCCTTTTCAAAATAATAACAACAAAAATAATAATAAAGAAACAATCCTACTAGGTATATGCAGTATGGTTTTGCAAATCAAATTTCTTAAAAACTAAAGAAACAGAAGAGGAGTTAAAGTACTTGCCTTGCATGCTGCCAAACCCTTTTAAATCTTTGGTTCCACATAATGCTCAGGCCTTCATAATTTATTTTGTTTGGTTTTGGGTTTTTGTTTTGGGTCACATCTCATATGGCCTCAGAGCTTACTTCAAGCTTTGTGCTCAGGCATCACTCCTAGTGAAATTGCAAGACCGTGTATGCTCAGGATTCAATGAGAGAAACCCCCTAAGCACTGCTTATTGTGTGTTCTCTTACAAAAAAATTTATAAATTAAAAATAATTCACTATGGCTAGATTTTAATCCAAATTCAGTTTATAAATAGCAATATACAGAAATAATCATGGACACTCTTATAATATAGTATACACATTTTAAATATAAAATATCTGTATAAATTACCACATATAAATATTGACATTTTCATATGCCTCTTATAAGTTTATATTTTCTTATTCCAGATAGTCTCTTTCTATCTTTAGGAAATAAACTACCTAAATTAAAAAGAGTACATTTTTACTAACATGAATAATTGTCAATTTTGATAATCTCCTGAAGTGACAATAATAATAATGAAAATAGTGTGTGGAATCAAAAAGAGAAGCTATGTTATGGCTCCAGAGGGAAGTTTTCTTAACTATATAGACATATATGTTGGAAGATAAATTGTACCAAAGCAAAATTAATGTAATTAGACTCAAAGTACCATTTGATAGTTCCTCAAATATAAAATTCTGTGGTTTTGTTACCATAGTAACACAGATTACACCACTATTACCCAAATGAGAACTAGAAACATCAAAAAGTAGATAAGGAAGAAAGAATAAAAATAATTCTTATGTATGTGGCTGGAGCAAGAGCACAGCAGGTAGGGTGTTTGCTTGAATGCAGCTGACTCACATTCAATCTCTGGCATCCCATAGGCTCCCCCAAGGAGTAATGCCTGATAATAGAGCCAGGAGTAACTTGAGCATTGCTGAGTGTGATCCAAAAACCAAAATAATAAAAAAAATTTTTTTGGTTGTTGCGTCACACCCGACAGTGCTCAGGGATTACTCCTGGCTCTATGCTCTGAAATCACCCCTGGCAGCACAGGGGACCACATGGGATGCCGGGATTTGAACCACCATACTTCTGCATGCAAGGCAAACTCTTTACCTCCATGTTATCTCTCCATCCCCAATTATAATTATTCTTATGTATAATTTTTCTTTGGACTCATATTTAACAATAAAATCAACTTTAGCCCCTTCCCAATGATCTTTACTACCAAGATCTGCTTAAACCATGTTCAAACCTACCAAGTCTAAAATGGTAGAATCTCTCAAAAATTGCTGCTACGGTTTCTATCAGTCCATAGATAGACTTCATCTTTGGCTGTAGTTACCGGAAAATGGTTTCCAAGGTCAAGAGAAAATAATACCTACCAATATTTTGATTTATATCACTGTGATTCCCTTTGAAATTATATACATCTAGCTTCTGGACAGTATGAACTAAAAATAAAAAAGATAATGTAATATTTTCTTGTTCTTTGCCATACTTCATAAAAAGATTCTAGTAATAATTCATAAATTCCAAAGAAAAAGTCACAAAACAGCTTAACTAGCCTATGAGAACTATACATTTGAGATTGAGGATGTTTCTATGCTACTAGCATGCTTCTGCAACATTTTACTTTATATTTTGGTTTAATTTATTAAAATACTTTATTTATAATTAATTTTAATGAGATAGTCTTTTCTCACAATGTTTAAGTTGCTAAAACTTTTAATTACTTGTATCATGATTCAATGGGTCACTAGAAATCATTTTTCTTGTGTCAGTGGCACCAAAAAATCATTGGAATTCTTCAAAGGTTGGGGAAAATAATCAAACAAGCAACAAACAGATCAATAAGAGAAAAAGTGAAGGGCCAGAGAGATAGCATGGAGGTAGGGTGTTTCCTCGCATGCAGAAGGATGGTGGTTCAAATCCCGGCATCTCATATGGTCCCCCAAGTATGACCCAAAAACAGAAAAAAAGTGAGAGAGAGAGAAAAGGTGAAGAGAATTTTATTAATAGCATGTCTAATTCTCCCCCGTGGCTTCAGAGAACATCCTAAGGGGCTGACCTAAAGGAGAAGGCATTAGATTGAACATGGGGAGGGAGGAAAGTATCAGTAGACTGTCAGAGATAAGCACACCAGGTAAAATCTATGTACATTCTTCCTTCTCAAAACCTAGAATGGAGGTGTCTATAAGGAAAGGTGTTTACACATAACTTTTGTTGTCTGTTTGGGGCATTACTAGCAGTACTGGCTTGGGGTAAAGATTCAGGAGATCATGGACTACAGTGAAGCTTCTACATGTTCACCCATCATTATTTTGGTGCCTTATACAATGAGATCATCCAGGTAAGTTGTCTTTTCTTCTAACTTATTCCATGTAATATGACTGCCTATATTTCCTTTCATAATAAACAAAGCTAATGTTTCATTCCTTCAATAGCTTAGTAGCATAACTTTGAATGCATAAGTAGTCATTTCCATTTATCACTTGATTTTTTCCCATTATGTCATTTCCAGATCTTGGTTATTATGAGTTGTGAATTGTGCTGCAATGAATGTTTACGTGCATAGATCTTTCCTTTTGTTTCTTGAATTTGTGTTCTCTCTAGGTAGTTGGAAGTAACTCTGTTATTTATTGCATTATTGACAATAATTCATGACAATAAATTATGCCATCTTCTACTATTTTCAGGTGAAAGATATGATTCTAGTAAAAAAAGGACAAAGTTTATTTCACTTGTCCTTGGTAGAGTCCTTGGACACCACATCCTGGCACAGAAGCACTTTTCTGCCTTCTTATAGTAAGGCTGGCATTGCTTATTTGAATTTAGGAGGAAAAATGCATCATATGTGACATGCAAAATTTTCTTCAGGTTGATAAAAGCTTTTGTCACCTCTCAGAATGATCACTGTCTCAGGAAACCCCACTGTCCATGAGCCTGGAGGCCAGAAATATTCACTAACTGGTATATTTTGTGCTCAAATTTAAAGGTGGCCTCTGGGTGACAATCATAAATGCTAGACTAGGCAATTACCTGGAGGACATGAAAACAAAGCACAAATATCTCCTCTGTCTTTGATTTCTCAATTCCATCCCTCTAACACCCTAGGAGAATGAGAAAAAGAGAATGAAAAGAAAACATGTAGAATTTCACTATCTCAACTTATAATGTTACCAAGGCTGTTTGAGAAATTGCATGAACTCAGCGGTATGAAAACATATCTGCTGGAATGAAGTAATTTAATTCCATCCAAATTTAAGTGAAGGCCCTGTCTGAGGAGGTTTCATCTTCTGTCAAAGGAAGAAGTGACAGCTGGGTGGAAATGACCAGATACTAAGCTGAGCGTTTCCATAAGAATGAATGTGACTAGGCAAGCACCAAAACCTTGCCTTGAACACCCTAGGAATAAATATTCAGAACTAATATTTTGTAAACAGGTAAACAAAAAAAGGAATAATCCCTCCTCCTCAGTAAAGTCATTCTGTTTTGCTTGCTGGTAGTATGAAAAGTACAGGTTTGCATCTTGTGCTTCTTTCTCAGTGCCTTACACAAGAGGCAGGCAGGGTCAATTTGCTAAGGACCACAACACTTTTCATTAAGTCTGTGAAATCTACTATTTTTCACAATGTCATACCATAGAAAATTAGAAAAGCAGAACTAAAGCAAACTTTCCTATAAAAATGTTTCCCATTCAAAATCAAAATCATATATTAAGATATCTGTGTTTGAAACAACAAAACAAATTGAGAATATCAAAAGAGAAGAGTAGTTGGTAGGCAGGAGGTGACAATGACATGAGATGAGTGTGGTCTTGGGCACATTAGAGAAGATGAAGTGAAGTAACTGCAAATAGCAAAATAATAAATATCATTATCATTGTAAATACATTACCTTGACTGTAACTATTTTTTACTATTATTAAGGTTTTCTTTTTGGGCCACACCCAGTGACAATACTCCTGGTTATGCGCTCAGAAATCACTCTGGGCTCAGAGGACCCTATGGGACTCTGGGGGTAGATCCCAGGTTTGTCCTGAATCAGCCATGTACAAAGCAAGTGTCCCATCGTGTACTGTCACTCCAACCCCTGGAATTACTTTTTTTAAAAAACCAGGACAACTTTAGTTGCCTTAGAATACCTTTAGCAGCAGTTCTCAATATTTATAGAAAATTTGCAAAGAAAATTTTGGTTAATTTACATTTTCTTCTCTTTCTCTCTCCTTTGTTTTCCTCAGAATACCACCCCTTATTAACTCCCTCCACCTTTGTTGCTTATCAAATCTTACTATTTGGTAAAAATAGAGAAAGTTATATCCCTCAGAAATTTTTTTGTGTGGCACTTTCATGCTGAGAAGAGTTGGAAATGCAGAAACAAATATTTTGTCATGAAAAAGTGCATGCTTTTGAGTAAGCCATTCCAGAGTCATAATATCTATATTTTTCCCACTTGACTCAAAGTACATTGCTATTTCCAATATAATATGTGGCAGTATATTTCCAGTATGTTAGGTATTTTTTTATCTAGAAGTTGCAAATACCACAAAGTTCTGTGTTAGAGAATAGTAGTAAAAAGGGCCCTTTTTCAGGCAGATTCCTTGAATACACTCCATTAAACATATATATTTAATTTGGTAAAGCAGAGAATTATGACTAAATCACAAAAATTCTGACTTGAGAGTCAAGTGTATACTATGTGTGTTAGAAACAAAAAAGAATTACATCCTTTTGCAAGGCTGCTAAAGGGATTTTTATTTGTATAATGTTTTTACTTGAATGCATAATAGTAGTCAATTAATAACTTACATTCAATAAAATATGTTCAATAAAATGCATGCATATAAATTAGAAAAGAAATTTACAGAGTTGAAAGTAAAATAAATTATTACAAGATGTAGCATCTTCCTGAGTAGGGAAAAAGACCACGATATCTTGCTAATGAGGACAGTGATGTGTCTGTTAAAAGAAAAATCTTTATTTCCATGTTGGTTCATAAATTTCTTCTGGTTCTTTATTTAGTTTAGTAAAAATTTTGATGATGAAAGCAGTCAATTAATATCTGCTTTTATATTATAGACTGTGCTAAATATTTACATTCTATCTTCTCCCAAATCCATCATACATATTTTCCTTAAAATCATCTATTTTTTTTTATTAAAAGGCAACTTATATATACTATAATGTGAAGGGTGTATTTAGTAAAAATAAAGAAATGGTTGTAGTTTTTTGTTTTTTTGTTTGCTTTTGTTTTTTTTGGGGGGGGGCAGATCCAGTCATTCTCAGGGCTATGTGCTCAGAAATAGCTCCTGGCTTGGGCGACCATATTAGATGCCAGTGGATCCATCTGCAGTCCCTCCTAGGTTGGCATGTGCAAGGCAAATGCCCTACCGCTTGCGCTACCTCTTCAGCCCCAATAGCTGTATCTTTTGTCATGATACAAAGAACTTGAAATTTGAAAGTGAGTTGGCCAATTGACCACAGCCCCATAACATGACTTGTAGAGGGCAATTTCCAAACTAGGAAACACTATTCATTGCTGTCAGAGTGGGAAAAAGAGCTCCTGCTCCTGTTTATGTGATGCTTCTGGTTAAGCAAATTATAGTTGGTAATGTGATTATGACATTAGGGGCAACCAAAGTTGTCCTGAGCAATAAGAATGTAGAACTGCTGTGTGACTGATCCTATTGTACCCCCACCTAACCCTACCAACTCCAGGACTCATTAATTTAAACTAAGACAACATAGAACAATTCTACTGTCTTTTTCATCTTCATCAGGAACTTTAGTTCCTGAGTCAAGGCTTGAACTAAATGGCAGGAAACATTAATACTTCTATCTCTTTGTTAGAAACCCCTTGTTACTGAGGTAGAACTTCTAGAGAGTGGAAAACCCCATTCAGCAGAAGAGTCTTGGGGATTGGCTTAGAATAGTATTCTTCAAGCCACATTTAGCTTCCAGAATTGAAGTTTGCCAAGATCTTCTGTCTCAGGGGAGGAAAATAGGAACACTGGCATGAAGGTTCTGCCTGTACGCCAAGTTCTGATTTAGAGGAGTTTCCTACTTAACAAAGTTCCAAATTATTTACATCAAGACACTTAAGATTAGGTCTACTCAGATATGAGATGTTTTGCTTGCAAGAGAATACAGAGAGCCTGGTAGTGTAGTTTCCAGGTACATATTCAGACAACCCATAAAGTTAGTTAAGACTTTCCAGATATAGTCAATTAAATACAACATGATTATAACCTTTTTCTGAGCCTAACATTCTAGGAATTATGAAATTAGTAATGCCTTCTCAAATGTTGTCTCAAATGTTGAAATATCAATATTAAGAGTCAATTAATTGGGACTAGAGTGATAGCAGAGTAGATAGGGCTTTTGCCTAGCATGCAGCCAACCTGGGTTCGATTTTCATCATCCCATCTGGTTCATTGAGCTTGCCATGAGACATTTGTGAGAACAGAGCCATGAATAACCCCTGAGGGTCCTAAGGTGTGGCCCAAAAACAAAAGAAAAAATAAAAAAGTCAACTGACTGTACTTTATTGGTATGAAAAAATGATTAATTGTAGCTGGCTAATTAAATAGTAATTTTAATTTTTATCAATTTTTTAAAGTAACTCTCTTTAAGATTTGATAAAAGTAATAACAAGGTATAAAATGTTTTTTTACATATATTTTGTAACTTTTTTAGGCTATTTTAAAATTTTTTCATTGTGGCCAAAGTGAATTACTAATCTTTCACAGTCAAAAAAAATTACCTCTATTGAGTCATGAATGATAAATGACTACTAACTTGGTGTTATATCCATGATTTCTAGAAGTGAGTTGGAAGATGTAGACCAACACCCTCCCCTACATTCAGCACCCCTATTTTTTCACAGAACCTGGTATCCACAGACTTCTCACAATCATATAGGCCTTTGATTTTTTTATTTTCCACCTCAAACCCAACCTGGTCACTACTTCTGTCGTGGACCCCTTCTATTCTCACCAAGATGTTTGTTTAAAAATGATACAATATTTTTTAAATTTTCCACCAAATAGCAAACAAAATGAAAGTTCTTCCTGCATGTATATTTATCTCCAGGTGATTCTACAATATCTGTCTCTAAGGGAACTTAGCAAATGAGTTACTTTGGTGACAGGATGCAGCTGTGCTGTTTTAAGGCACGTGGAGCCTTCTTTTCATCTTCCAATGCATATTCTGTACTTCATTTATTTATTGTTTCAACGGTATTCCAAGTCTGATAGTGCTGATACACGCTGAATAAAATAGGGCAGCACATAAAATCTGTGAAGGTGGGGGCTGGAGAATCAGCAAAGACTGTTTGCTTTCTCGTACTCATCAGTGATTGCAGTTTAGGTCAGTCCCAGATTTATTTTTTTAAAAATTGTATCTTAAAGGCTTGATCTAGTTTTATTAAAAGTCTTCCAGTTTCCAAAAGTTTGTAAATGTTCAATTAAAAAGCCTGCTGTGAATTTAGGATCTTCTTGCACTTCTTCCCCCCCTTTTCATTAACAGTGGCCTTGAGCATATCAACCAACTCCTCACTCAGCAAATTCTGTCGGGGGCTTTAGAAAACTATTTTCCCCACTGCAGCTTCCTTTAAAGCTAAAATTGTCTCTGCTCATTACCATTCCAGGCCCTTCTCATATTACTTCATCTAGGCCCAAATGCAATGTGTATTTTCACAGAGTGTTCTGCTTTCTATGAATAAATGAGCAATGGGTCATAAGATGGTCTTTTGTAGCAACCAGACCTGAATGCTGGTCCATAAGATTTAGTCTTTTGGAGATTATTCTTGTTACTTGCATAAACCTCTAGTGCAAGCATGCTTCTTCCATCCATCGTATCTCTTAAATAAATTAGTTCTTCTAAGGAAATTATCTACTAGTACATCTTAATTCTCATCAGTATTGAAGGGCCATTTCATAACTACAGGTAAACATATTGGTTTATGTTGAATAAACATAAACAGGTTAACTTGTTAACTTGTGCCAGGTTACAACCAGAATTAGTGGGTCAATTGCAAGAAGGTACATCAACTTAGTACAGGAGTGGCGAACAAGTTGGACACAAAGAGCCAGAATTTGAAGCTGTGAGAGTCAGAGAGCCACACCACGCAGTGACCTGCCAAAACAGACACTCACACAAAAGCATCTAATTTGAACAATAATCTATGAAACACAGATTGCATTTTGCCATTTTGAGTGAGGGTCAAAATCCTGCAGTGACGGTGAGGGTGTGCTGCGTCTCCACACTAAGAACTCACGGCCAGATGGGACCCAACATGTGCCACATGGTGCCCCCCTCGCTGGCCCGTGCAGATGGGAGACGGGACTCCGCGCTCAGAGATCTCTCCTCAGAAGCAGCAGAACAAAGTCCAAACTTGGCAAAGAGCCACAGTGTACAAAAGAATGATAAGAGGCAAAGAGGGCAAAGAGCCGCATGTTCGCCACCCCTGACTTAGAAGGTGGTTACATCTCTGGACTTCCTTAAAATGAATTTGAAAGAGCAATAATCGGTACATTTTTTCCTTTTATATTATCTATTTAAATTATTAGGATTCTCATAATTTCCTTGGTTAACAAATCATATTGCCAAAATCTTGCATAGCACCTTCAAAACATGGGGAAAACTAAATTTAATAAATCGAAAGAACCACTCATTTGGGTTTCTAATACAAAATTACCATGGCTATTCTGTTTTAAAATATTTAGCAGTTCAGTTAAAAACGACCCTGTGAATCTTTTATGACATCATTTATCTTTCTATTTCTTTTCAGCTTTAAATTGTACTGCCAGATTTATTTGCTGTGGTATTAGGTTTCCATGTCTACCCAGTTCCAGTCTAACTCTTCTAATGCAATTCAATCTTTCTACTGCAAGACTTAGTCTCAAATATTAAATCAACATTTGCCATTAAGACTCTATGTTTGTCTATGGAATAATAAATGGATTCATCTTTAAAAAGAAATCTACATAAATATATCTTCTCTAATAATTCCCCATGATAATCCACCCTACCTTGTGTTTCTTAAAAAAAAGTGAACTCTAAGACTTTGCAAGTTTCTTCCTCGAGGCTACTTTTACATCTGCTTTCATTTTATTATCAATACTTTTTGATTTCCTCATGTTTGCTGCTCAAAAAATTATTTATTTCAGTGAAAGGCTGCATGTTTTGTCACTTTTATTAAAAGTAGAATCTGATGAACAACATTCCAATTATAAAAGGTAAAAGAGGAAAATATTATCAGAACTTGAATTAAATCACCTCTGGACAGACCTGGAGTTGAGGGCACTAACAGTCTTTTGCATATGTATTTGTGCAGAGCGTGTCAGGAGTGAAGTCCCCATCATTACCAAAGTTCTCTATCGATCACATTCTAGCAGCTGAAACCAGCAAGGTGCAGAATCGAGTCGTCCTTGTTACTGAATATGTATCATCAAGGCCCAGGCAAGCCCCATCTATGCCTATGGTGAATGCCATGCTCACAGTTGCTTGGAGAGCAAAATAGGGCTTTGCTTTAAGGCTCTTGAAGACATTTCTCTTCCAGACAGAGATCTTGCATTTTAAACATGACTACACGAAGAGTTTGGAAAGCCTTCCAACAGTCGTCATTTCTTCTGGATCACTACTAAAAACAGATACAACCAGTTCTCATGTGGTAGTAGGCTGAATAAAGTATACGATATTTCTACTAGTTTTCTGTCTGTTCAAGAAAAGTGCTGGTTTCCAAACTAGTGGAAAAAAGGGTCAAAGAGCAGGAATTTAATATATCCCAGGTTGTAAGCTGTTTCATTTTAAAAATACTATTGAGGGCCAGAGTAATAGCACAGTGAGTGGGCATTTTCCTTGCATGTGGCCTACCCAGGACCAATGCGGGTTTGATCCTTGGCATCCAATATGGTCCCTCAAGTCTGCCAAGAGTGATTTCTGAAAGCAAAGCCAAGAGTAATCCTTGAGCACCTTCAGGTGTGAGCCCCTTTTAATATAAATAAAAGTACTTTTAAACTTGTTGTTACTCTTTTTGGAAGTAAAATATACTGCAATAATTATTTATATAATATTGCATTTTATACATGCAATAGTAAAAACTCTGTTGTGTATGGTGAAAACCTCTGCGCAAGAGTCAAATTCTATCATTGAAATCTAATCCTGCTGTTTACTAACTCTGTGATCTGGGCAAATTATTTTATCAACATGCTCCATTTTTCTAATCTGTGAAATAGAAAAGCAATAGTAGCTCTCACCTAAAATTGTTAGGATAAATTAAGACATAAAGGCATATTACATTCTCAGGAATTTACTTAGCACAGAGTAGAATAATAAAATATATTATATGTCAAGATAACTCTAGTTTCTCTTATCTAATTTAAGTAGTAAAGGTCGACTTTCACTTACCAACCTGGGTCTGCTGCATGCACGGCCAATACCGTATTTGCTATCCCATCTCTCTGGCTCCATAAGATAAACCTTTGAACAATCTATTTGGAGAATACAAGCATCAAGAGGAATGGAGTGAGGAGGGGGCTGATACTTATTCAAAACACTTCAACATTTCAACCTTTGATTAACCAATTGAAAGTCTTTTGGGGGAGTATCAAATTATTATAAAATATTATTCATTGTCTATTACATTCTAAATTTTGATACTCTGAGATAAAACATGTTGTAGCATGATTCTTTTCTTTTCTTTTCTTTTTTATTTTTGGGTCACACCCATAAGTGCTCAGGGGTTCCTCCTGGCTCTATGCTCAGAAATCACTCCTGGCAGGCTCAGGGGATCATATGAGATGCCAGGAGATTTGAACCACCATCCTTCTTCATGCAAGGCAAATGCCCTGCCTCCAGTAGCATGATTTTTGTTCACTTTCAAAGTATGAACAGATGCTCTGGTATATCTTGGTATACTTGACTGCACAGGAACATTAGCCATGTGGAGGGCCTGTTGAAGACCGGATCTTTTTCTGAATGAAGTGGAAATAAAAGCAGCATCTTAAATAACAGAGGACTATGTCAGTCCAGAACAGTGCTAAAATATGTCTTTGGAAATGATAGGGGATAGGATATAGTCAGTATCCATGAATTTCCTTTGGGCCATAAACTTCGTGAAAAAATTTCATTAAGGTAATTTACATCTTCCTCCCTCCCCTCCTCCCTCCCTCCCTCCCTCCCTCCCTCCCTTCCTTCCTCCCTCCCTCTTTTTCTTCCTTTCTCCCTCCTCTCCCTTTCTTCCTTTCTTTTTTCCTCCTTCCCTCCCTTCCTTTTCTTCCTCCCTTCTTCCCTTCCTTCCTCCCTCTCTTTCTTCCTCACTTCCTTCCTCTGCTTCTCCCTCCCTTCCTGCTCCTCCCTTCCTCCCACACTCCCTCTCCTTCTCCCTCCGTCCCTTTCTCTCTTCCTCCCTCTCGACTTCCCTCTTTCTCCATTCCTTCCTTCCTTCCTTCCTTCCTTCCTTCCTTCCTTCCTTCCTTCCTTCCTTCCTTCCTTCCTTCCTTCCTTCCTCCCTCCCTCCCTCCCTCCCTCCCTCCCTCCCTCCCTCCCTCCCTCCCTCCCTCCCTCCCTCCCTTCCTTCCTTCCTTCCTTCCTTCCTTCCTTCCTTCCTTCCTTCCTTCCTTCCTTCCTTCCTTCCTTCCTTCCTTCATATATGAAGTAAGAGAGTGACCAGCGGTATGATAAGATAAGTATACATATCAACAAATGTCAACAAAAAATCTCCCATAAGTCAAAGAAATCTCAGACTTGTCTTTTCAGAGAGGAGATAAATATGGTTCAAGCAAATCTTTTTCAGGGAGCAACAGTTCCAATAAGTGAAAACAGAAGAGAAGAAAATAAAAACTAGTCAAGCTTCAGAATCCCTTTATTTCTCAATAACACATTTTTGCCTTGATTTCTACGTGATACAAAGTACTACTCGTCACTTTCAGCCCCCGCGTTCACCATTAATTATCCCTTTATGTTCTTTTTCATCTTTATCCTGGATAAAAGAGAATATGGAAACACAGGCTTCTCTTTTTTGGCAATACCTTGCTTATCTCGTATTTTTAATTTTTCAGCCTTGCAACTCCTGCCTGAGAAACTGAAGAAAGTGGAGGAGGATGGGAAGCAAAATAAAGGGGAGGAGAAAAGTGGTTAAAAACTTAATTTAATATACTACACTAAAGATGCTGAAAAATGCATTTAGTTCAGAACCTCCACCACTGAGTACTGTGAAGTAGCATTTAGCTCTAATAGGGTTTCTGCTTCATCAGCTACAATAATTATTTTCCTTAATTTGCCTTGGACATTCTGTATAATGATCTCCATGTTTGGGGGGGCTCTTTTGTAAGCAAAAACAAAAGCAAGTGCGTGATTTGCTTCCCTCCTACATCTGACTTCCCTTACTTTCCGCAGCCCTAAAATGCATCTTCACCCTCTCTGTCATCAGTATGAATTTCATGAAGTTCAGACCATCTATCTCTACCCTCCCCTCCCATCCCTACCAGCAATATAATTGGCAATTTGCCACCTCTACCCTTTTCTTTCCAACTAGATCAGCTCCCTGCAACTTGCCAGCATAGCCTGTTCCCTGAAAGAAACCCCAGAAAGGCTGATCTTGAAAATGTGCAAATATATTATTTTAAAAAATGATACTGAGATCAAACTGAGATGTGTGTTTATGTCTTTTGGATTTCTATTTTTGTCCTTTATTAACTGTCCCCTTACCCTATCTCTCCAAGTTTTAGATACATATTTTCAATCACACCCACTGGAAAAGCCAACTTGCAGGGAAGCTCTCAGCAGTGCCCTTCCAAAACCAGCCCAGCAGACGAAAGGCAGATGGAAAATTCCAGGGGTTCTGAGCTGAACATTTAAATGATCATTTAGCATAACACAAATCTGTGAGAGTTGTATTTTTAGTTTTCCTATGCCGAGCAATAGAATTAAGATCATTCAAAAGAGCCTGGTGACTATGTTGCACAGAAAATGCTTTGGAGGAATGCTAGTCAGGAGAATATGCATTTGAGGAGACCCTGCAAGGGACACAGACGCAGAAATGATGCTTATCAAAGTCACTTCCATTGCCTGACACTCTTCAAACTGCACTCTTAGACACTACATACTTGTCTCATTTAATACATAAGCATAATTCCACACAGTTTTGTATCTGTTCTACAGATTCATTCCCACAGGTGCAAATAAGTGGTAATATTTAAGTCAGACTTTTCATTCCCAAAGAGAAATGACTTTGTAGAGCTTTTATTGTCCATCAAAATCTCTTTACATGTTCCACACTAAAAAAAAGGGCTTTGTTTGAATATAGGTTCATTACTTCAAGACTAAGATACTACTCAAAGTCCACATTAATATTTAGAGGCAAAAGAGATGAGAACCAAAAAGGCCATGGTAAGAAGCTTGCTACAAATAGTGGAGGGGTGCATCACTATGACAGTTGGAAAGGATCACTCTGGACAGAAACTGGGCACTGAAGTAATATGTAGAGTTCATAATCATTAAAGTAGTGCAAACCACATGTCTAAAAGGAAAAAAAATGGGAGATACAGAGAGAGAAAAGTAAAAGATCTGGCCCTGAAACAGGTGGGGTGGGAGGTGGAATGAAAACTGAGATATTGGTGGCAGGAAATTTGCACTATGATGGACTTTGCATATTGTATGACTGAAACTAAATCATGAGCAACTTTGTAATCAAGATTTTTTTGATTTAGTGACTCTTTCCTAATATTTTTGATTAAATAATTTTTATTTAAACACCATGATTACAAGCATAATTGTAATAGGGTTTCAGTCATAACAAGAACATCCCCCTTCACCCGTGAAGCCTTCCCCCATCTTTCAAGGTTTTAAAATAAAGTAATCAAAAAGATTAAACTAACATATCACATATCACAAAGAACAAGAACAATCAGTGCTGGCAGGGATGTGGAAAGAAAGGAACTCTCATTCACTGCTGGTGGGAATGCCATCTAGTCCAGGCCTTATGAAAAACAATATGGCTATTCCACAAAACAAAACAAAAAACTAGAAATGGACCTCCCTACCACTCCTAGGGATATACTCTAGAAACACAAAAGTCTCTTCTTCACACCTATATTCATCGCAGCACTATTTACAATAGCCAGACTCTGGAAACATCCAAGAGGTCCTTCAACAGATGAATGGCTAAAGAAATAAGTCAGAGGGAGGGAGAGAGAGGGAGGGGAGAGAGAGAGAGAGAGAGAGAGAGAGAGAGAGAGAGAGAGAGAGAGAGAGAGACGCAGAACACTCTCACTCATCTATGGGTTTTAAGAAAAATAAAAAACATTATTGTAATAATGCCCAGAAATGAGGGCCGGAAGGACAGCTCATGATATGAAGCTCACCGCAAAGAGGGGTGAGTGCAGTTAGAGAAATAATACAGTAACAACTACCATGACAATGTTAATAAGTGAGAGAAGTACAATGCCTCTCTCAAATACAGGCAGGGGATGAGGAAGGAAGGAAATGAGGGGCATTGGTAGTGATACAGATGTTGCAGTGGTGAAGGGGGGGGTGTTCTTTATGTGACTGAACCCAACTACAGTCAATTTTATCATCACCATGTTTAAAGATATGATTTAAAATAAAATAATAAAAATAAACAAAGTCTACATTAAAGAAATATTAGTATGACATTAATCCCATAATGCCAGGGCGTACATTATTGTATACACAATATTATTATGTATAACGATTTACAATAGACTTCTACATGTTAAAATGAAAAATCAGTCAGCTACCAGAAGTCATTTATAGATCTGTTAGCTAACCAGTAAGTTCATTCCTATGTGACAAGTCTTTGTCACACTAACAAACCAATGATAAATTAAGAAGCTTTTCTTAGACTCTAGAGCCAGGCTACCTGCTGGGAATAAGAACAGCTTTATACATACAGATTACCAGGAGGACATTTAAATGAGGGAAGATGTTATATATTAAATTCTTTCACCATCTTGAGAACATTTCTACTTCCAAATTAAGCCAGCTTCTACTAACAAGTACTAATAGTGGGAATTTTGAGGCCAGTACCAATTGTAGGCTATTTAAAGGAGTGTTTCTAAAGCTTGTTCTCGCATGACGTGGAATATATCTTCTTTTTGTTATTTTCCCTTCTTATTTCTGGCTACGTAGTTAGCTTCTAGATTATGAGAGACTACTAAAATGTATTCACTGAAGCATATAACTTATTGAGTAAAAATAATTTTTAAGAAGGGTCAATTACAAATTCACTACTCTTTTATTTCAAACTTATTCTACCATCCAACTATTCCTTGAGTCTTTTAGAATTTCTTTATTGCCTGAGGTTCTATGAATTATTATTAATAATTACACTAGACTATAAACATCTCAAAAATAAAAATGTTCACAACACATTGAGCATAGATCAGTAGGTTATGAGGTAGGGATGAATATTGTCTTACCTCTATATGTACTACTCAGGAGGGAAGAGCAAAAAGAACATTACAGATATTATTAAAAAAAAGAACCAAATTGTAGTTTATAAGTATGAATAATTTACATCTATATGATTCCTAAAGTAAATAAAACTCCTAAACTTGCAGGGGTCTCAAACTCGCGGCCCATGAGCCCTTTGCGGCCCTCCGTACAACATTTTGTGGCTCTGCCCTAGAGAAATCTCTTTTTGTTTGGTTTGGTTTAGTTGTTTGGGTCACACACCCCAATGTTCAAGGCTTACTACTGACTTTTCACTCAAGGATCACCCCGGCTTTGCCTCCTGTGACCTCCAGGTAAACTGAGTTTTAGACTCCTGAAGAATACATTTCTGGACATCAGGCAAAGGTGAGATCAGGATCATGTGATAATGATTACATAACAAAACCTTACTTCTTTATGATCCCATGATTTAATTTTTTTTATATCTGCAAGCTTT
The DNA here is from genome assembly GCF_024139225.1 of Suncus etruscus. Classification (NCBI taxonomy): domain Eukaryota; kingdom Metazoa; phylum Chordata; class Mammalia; order Eulipotyphla; family Soricidae; genus Suncus; species Suncus etruscus. The sequence continues at coordinate 168,040,767 of NC_064850.1, forward strand.
AAATTGAGGCTATCTGTATCCTTTAAGGTTATGAAAATAGTTTTTCTTAGGCCCAAATGATTTCATTTGACTTTTGTTTCACATGTCAACGTAATACATATTAGAAAAAAGTCTTTCTTAAACATCATAAGAAAAGACTGTCAGAATATTTGTGGATGGAAAATTTATATAAAGTTGAGGCATAATTCTTTCTTTTGATCTCAATAACTAAGCATGATAATGACATCTGTCAGATGTAATTATTCCTGATATAAGACAATGATAATAATACTGCCTTTCATGTTGATGACCCAACATCACTCTAAAACGATCTTTGTCCATCATAAAAAATGTTATTTTCTTGATATTGCTCTTTCCTTCAAACTATATATAAACAGTTATATTCACTCTGTCTCAATATGTATCAAAATACTTCTGATTTCCTACAGTGTCTTTCATACCATCCTGGTAAAATCCATGACCATTGCTATCTAGTCTTGTGTAATAGTCTTCTTACTAACATGTTTGCTCCATTTCTGTTCCCCTATAATTGAAAAAAAGTGATCTTTTAAAATATAAATCAAATTTAATGTTCTCACCATAAACCTATAATGGGTTTCTATCACATTTAGAATAAAATGCAGACCCCTTATCCTGGCCTTAATGATCTGCCTAGAACTAATCTTTAGACTTAATCATTCACTTTTTTGCTCTTTCTTTCCCAGGAAATGTGTTTCTTAAACCCTCCAATTTCATTCCTGCCTTAGCATTTTAGTTCTTGTCATTTCATCTACATGGAATGTTCTTCTTCAGCATTTTATGTGGCACATTTTAGAATTCAATTCTCAGCTTTAAATACAACTTTAAAAGACTTTCCAGACCACCAAATTTAAAGCTATCATATAAGCATGCATAGCACTTTTTGCTGTATTTTCCTTTTTCACATCCTAATTTGATTGTTTATATTCTGTTTCATTTAAGAATAGGCACCATACTTACCCTATTCATCATCAAGACTGGCTGCACATCTTGAAGGAATCTTGTAGAAAAGGAAAAAGAAATGTGGGTCACTTGTTCAAAAACTATTGATAAATTCAGCAGGATAACAATATAATATGTAACAATGTTTTGGGACCCCTCTTAGTTTAGGTTCTTTTGTGATGCAAAAGCTTAAGGCACACAAAGTCTCTTTCCTAAACATGTGGTGCTTATTTAAATTTATATGTAAATATTTAAATTTTCACACTGCTACTCAATATCAAAACAATAACAAAAAGTTTATCCTTTGCCCTCAATGAAGACACTGAATTTAGTATTATTAAAAGAAAGGCTAGAAATTGCAAACATAAACGAAAACCTTAGTACTTCTGAGAGAAGCATACAGAAGGAAAGGATTCCAAGTGATGATGGTTGTCTTAAACATCCAGAATAGCTGTTATGTTCCTCTTCGCATGCAGTTTCTAGCGAATATAACAGACTAGTCATCTAATAAACACTGTATACATTCTTTATAAGTATTATGCAAAGTCACAACCTATATTTGGGAGTGCAAAATACCTAGATTTTAAGGGAAATCTAATTAATTTGTTTTAAAAAAACAGTGTTGACTAAGTAGTGTTGGAAATATAGTAGTTATGATAAAACATTTAAAAAATCCTTTACCTCAATCTATTATTTAGTTCCCAGGGGCTATATAGAAATTATGAATAAATATTCAAATAAACACCAGCAATGTTTACTGCTATAACACTCATCTCAATAATATTATGCTCAACTACCTGCCATGAATATACCATGATCTTTAGAATGGGTTGTTAACAATACTGCTCATTAGATCAGTACATCAATTCACTTTTTCTCCCTTATCTCATTAGAGACAGCTCCAATTTATTCAGAAGTTACTTGCTTTGGAGTAAGTCATCATTCTATCAGAATCTGAAATATGTCTTTGTTTGGGGACCATATGACCATTTTGTTTAATTTAATTTACTGAAGAAAGAAAAAAACAGAATCAAATCTTATTTTACTCCCCTGAGGGAAAACATTGTTCACAAATGAAGAATCCCAGTCCATGAAGCTCTAAGACGAGTCTTACATCCTGTGAAGACGTTCGTTTACATGCATCCTCTTTCATTTCACAGACTCGTGAAATCGACTTTGTATGTATTCTCCACCTAAACACTCCCATTCAATATGAATAACACAGAAAATAAACTATTCTAGTTCCTAAACTTGAAAACTAAGAATGAGCATAGAAATTAGGTACAGTGTACAGTATACAGATGTTATAGTAATATCTAATAAAATTTGATAAAATTAAATTTTATTAAAAAAGTAACTGAGGTTCTGCCTAGATAAGTTAGGAGTGAAGTGCCAGTGCTGAGATTAATTTGGCATTCAAGTCTAACTGTATATGTCTTCATATATGTTGTTGTTTTCTGAGTATGTATGTATATGAATATATGTATATGAATTATTTGCCATAACAAATTATATTAAGTATTCTATGTAGCTAATTTAAAATGATTTGATATGACAAATAATATAAAAAATATTCTGAAATTAATTGACTGAGTATACAGTTTGATCTTAGAGTTTAGCAGATTGAGTATATTCAAGCTATTCTACTGAGGACACAGATGGCCCAAAATCCTACACCTAGGCATGAATTCATAGTCATGGGAGGTTGTAGTATGAAAATCACTAAATTAACTCATAACTCCAGCTAAAAACTGAGTACATCCTTCTATAACATCCACTTTTTTATTGGTGGTGAGTACCCAGAGCTAAGCACATAGGATCTAGAAGAAGGCATTATCATTTTTCTGAGAATCTTTTATTATTGTATTACCAATCTATACTAGATTATATTTCCAAGTAATTCAAATTCAGTTTCTAGTATATGAGATTGAGTCAGAACTCCTGTATGGCTTTGAAGTGTTTATGTCACTTCAGTTACACTTGGAAATTTCAAGAGAAAATATAATGATTTTAATGGTCTTAAATTATTCTTTTTCCTTACTTTTTTCTCATTTTTCAAACTTGAATATTATTTTTTCCTGGGTACCAGTACCAGTAAGGAATAAATATTTGTTGAATTAAATTTTTTTGCTTTTTGTTGATTCAAAATTTGTTGATTGCTATTTAAAGACAAAATACACAAGACAATTAAGGTTCTCATTTCATTCAGGCTTTCATCTAGGAAGAAATTTCATTAATGAGAAATATCACAATGAAAAGAAATGGAACTAAATTATTGCAGAGATAGGCCGATTAAAGAAACGGTGAGCCATGTGTTTCATAGAAGTCATGTAAAGGAATAGAAATGGGTCATATCTCATAGCATGCAAGGGTAAAGTTTTCTTTTGTGGCTAGCCAAAACAAACTGGTAGAGAAATTTCTTTTTTTCTTTTCTTTTCTTTTCTTTTCTTTTCTTTTCTTTCTTTCATCTTCTTTCTTCCTTCCTTCCTGCTTTCTTTCTTCCTTCCTTCCTGCTTTCTTTCTTTCTTTCTTTCTTTCTTTCTTTCTTTCTTTCTTTCTTTCTTTCTTTCTTTCTTTCTTTCTTTCTTTCTTTCTTTCTTTCTTTCTTTCTTTCTTTCTTTCTTTCTTTCTTTCTTTCTTTCTTTCTTTCTTTCTTTCTTTCTTTCTTTCTTTCTTTCTTTCTTTCTTTCTTTCTTTCTTTCTTTCTTTCTTTCTTTCTTTCTTTCTTTCTTTCTTCTTTTTTTTTTTTTTTTGGTTTTTGGGCCACACTGGTGACGCTCAGGGTTACTCCTGGTTATGCGCTCAGAAATCTCTCCTGGCTTCGGGTTCCATATGAGACGACAGGGGACAGGGGATAGAACCGAGGTTTGTCCTAGGTCAGCCGCATGCAAGGCAAACCCCCTACTGCTGTGCCACTGCTCCGGCACCATGGTAGAGAGATTTCTTAAGTGTCATTGCACAGAAGAAAGCTTCCCAAAGAGGGCTCAGGCAAAGATTCATATTGTCCTTGAAAAGCATTAACTTGCATATTCAACTATAATCTTTCATCGTAGTTCTTTCCATTTCTCCAGTTCCATTTTTTTCACATTTTCATGTTTGTTACCTTATTTGATCATTCTACTTTTCTCAGTGAGACTTGATTATATATTCAAGGTGTTTGGAATACACTTCTCTTCCTATTATTGAATCTGATTCTTTATTGTTTCGTTTTTGTTTGTTTGTTTTTGTTTTTAGGCCACACCCAGTGAGGCTCAGGGTTTACTCCTGGCTATGTGCTCAGAAGTTGCTCCTGACTTGGGGACCAGATGGATGCCAGGGATCGAACCCAGGTCTGTCCTGGGTCAGCCACATGCAAGGCAAATGCCCTATCGATGTGCTATCTCTCCAGCCCGTGAATCTGATTCTTATTTTTGATTGTTTAGTCTCGTATTATCCTAGTGACTCTCTTTGGAGGTACTGAAGATATTTTCACTTCATTGTTCTCTATCTAACACATCTCATTAAACCTTACCTGTTCTTCCCATGATAAAAGGGAATGTTCCCTAACCTGGGTAGGCTTCTTTGCTACTAAGGAGGAAAGAGCCACAATCTTATGTATTCTTATACTTTACCATATTGATAAAGATAATTTGGAATTAATTGTCTTTCAGATTCACAAAGTAAGCAAAAAAAAACCCACAAAAATTATTTTTTAAAAAATTAATTTAATTAGTCCGGAGAAATAGCATGGAGGTAGAGCATTTGCCTTGCATGCAAAAGAAGGATGGTGGTTCGAATCTCAGCAACCCATTTGGTCCACCGAGCCTGCCAGGAATGATTTCTGAGCATAGAGCCAGGAGTAACCCCTGAGAGCTGCCGGGTGTGACCCAAAACTCAAAAACCAGATAAAAATTTTTATTTAATTAATTAAAAATAAATTTTATTTCTGGAGAAAATGAAGTAATAGGTGACAAGAAGAGTGATAGATACTGAGCAAAAATAGTGCATGAGAAATATTATTAGGTTATCTAATATAGTAATTAAAAGAAAAGATCTTTGTTTCTAAGCTTCAGAAATTCAACACAGTAAGCAAGAAGAATACTATTGAGTAACTCTTCAATAAAATAGAGAAGAGTAGTTGATTTGTAGAACACCTACCATAACATAGCAACTTCATCTCATGCTGGTGACATGAGTTTTTTTTTTTTTCAATTCCATCAACATGTCTAGATTCTACCCTAGGACAGAAGTAGAAGGTATTGAGTTATCACAACGGCACTCATAAACTTAAGATTTTACTTTATAGTCCCTTCTTTGTCATTTTGTGGGATATATTTAAACATTTTACCTGCTACAGACACACTATTTTATTTGATTCATGTTTCTTAATAGTACTTTTGTTCTTCTCATTGGGTGGGCAGCGTATGACACATTCCTAATTTGTTCAGTGTTTGTAAGGATGCCTGCAAAATACTGTGCTCATTGATTTCCCTCTGTTGTCACAGATCTTATACACGTCCAAAACGTGGGTTTCTGAACTTTGATATGCCTTTACCAATAAAATGCAGCTACAAGGATATACACACCTACATCCACAGCTAATTACACTCCTACGGATTCTTCCTTGTCTTCCATTTACGCATAAGTAAATCCCCTTGCTCTTTGTCTGCTCCTGTAAGCTTTAACATAAAAATACAGAGAGAAGAGAAAAAAAGGAACACTACCCACACCCACTCACAGAGCCCCCAAACCAGCTAGGTTTAAAGAAAAATCTCTCACTTGCTCTAGTGTCTCTGCCAAGCATTTTGCACTGAAATACCCCTCCAGTGTATTCCAGTAGGTTCTCATTTAGGAAAAGAAAATGTTACAGAGGGGCAATGGCACTTCCCATATCTGTTCCTGAGCCATTTTAAAGGGAGTAAAACTTGCAGGGAAATGTTCAATGGATTTTATAGCAAAGCATCATGGTGCTGTTATCAGTTTCCGTGCGGGAAATGGTAATATGAGTTCATATAAACACAACGGGGTTGAACATCACCTCATATTCATCTGATGCCTCCTAGTAACCAGTAACTAACACTGAAATGTCTATTTCCTCCTTCTATAGATCTCAATTATCCAAACTTTTCAGAACCTGCTGCTACCCAGAAGTTTTATATGCAATTTAATCTTTTCTTTTCTTTCTTTTTTCTTTTATGTTTAACTAAGCATATCTTCTTTTCAATGACCAGACATTTGGTTCCATTCTTTTTTAGAAAATTAGCCATAGATATTGATAGAGTTCTTTAATTTTTCCCATGAATAAATACAAGCAACTGTAATTTCTTTAAGGTAGAAAAAATTCAAAAGGTGCATATCAGTTTCATTCTAGGGCTACTCTTATCTAGATGTTCAAGGGATGCCACTGGTTGTGCTCAGGGGATAATAATGACCTTGGGAGATTAAAGTTGGTCAGCTACATACAATGTACTTGCCTTAACCCTCTCTACTATTTCTCTAATCTATAACAGTTATTATATCATGCTTTGCTTTCACTAAAATTTAAGATAACATAAATAAATGGGAAATTAAAACAAAATAAACCCAAAGTATTATCATGACAGAACAAGTAGTATGGCAAAATTATGATGTCAAGTAGAAAAATAACACATGGATTTAGATGCCATGCTAGAACTCCATTGAAAATGGAGTAGCTTCAAAGTTAAGATATCAGCAATGGGACTACTGAGAATTCTGTTTATGGGTGATTGTCCTTCCACTGTAACTTTACCTTGTCCTCTTTCTTTACATCTTTGTTCTCATAATTAAAAATTAAAAAAGTATAAAACACTATATAATCTTATATGTCCACCACTAAACTCTATAAGAGTTTCATCACTACTTCATCTATTTTGTATTATTAATATATTGATTTTGGGTTGTGTATTTAGGTTTGATCATTTTTCATTTCTACTCAAGGCTCAAAAACTTCTTGGCCCCTTGTACCATAGCTTTTTTTCTCAATTTGTAGGAAGACATAGAAATACGAGGCAGAACAAGATGTTTCATGTTCTATGATCTGTTTAAAAAAATAACACTGTGGTTTGCACTACTGTTAATGTCATTCATGTCACTTTATCCCCTTTCAGCACCTAGTTTTTGTCCAGAGTGATCAGTTCCAAATATCATTTTCATATTAGACCCTTCTCAATTCTACTCTAATGGACATGGAGATTATTAAACTGAGTGAAATGAGTCAGAGGAAGAGGGATAAAAATAGAATAATTTCACTCATCTGTGGGATAAGGAAAAGAATTACAGTGTGGGGATGAATGATATCTAGAGGCAATAGGGATGAGGATAAGGAGGACCAATCTATGGTAGGAGGTTTGCCACAAAGAGTGGAGAAGAGCAGTTAGGGCAGAGAAGAGACCACTATGACAATGGTAGTTGGAAATGATCACTCCGGACAAGAATTGTGAGAGCTGAAAGGAGATAAACTGATATGCATGCAGCCTCTTCAATAACAATATTGCAAAGCAGAGCATCTAAAATAAAAAACAGGGGAACGGGGAGAGGAGTAAAATGTCTGTCTCAGAAGCAGAGAGAGAGAAAGAGAGAGAAGTAAAATGTACTACTCCAGAATCAGGGAGGGCATGAGGGAAACTACAGACATCAGTGCTAGGAAATGAGCACTGGTGAAGCATGTTTTACTTAGAATGACTGAAACACAATCATGACCAACTTTGTAACTCTCATGAGGGTAAGCTCAACTGTATGATGAGCAACCTTGTAACCATGGTGTTTAAATAAAGTAATAATTAAATTTAAAAAAATGGAGTAGCTTTATTATGACTGGTTAAGAATAAATCCGCCATGGGGCCGGGTAGGTGGCGCTGGAGGTAAGGTGTCTGCCTTGCAAGCGCTAGCCAAGGAAGGACCACGGTTCGATCCCCCGGTGTCCCATATGGTCCCCCCAAGCCAGGGGCGATTTCTGAGCACATAGCCAGGAGTAACCCCTGAGCATCAAACGGGTGTGGCCCAAAAACCAAAAAAAAAAAAAAAAAAAAAGAATAAATCCGCTTAAAAAATCGTAGTATGCTTAGATGTTCAAAAATAATGGATATTTAGTTACAGGTGATTAAAGTAGGAGGTGATTCGGGAGGATATTTTTCTTTCTTCCTTCCTCTTTTTGCTTTGTTTGTTTGTTTTTTATTTTTGGGCCACACACCATTTGCCTTGCATGAGCTAATCTAGGACAGACCATGGTTTCATCCCCCTGAGTACCAGATGGTCCCTGAAGCCAGGAGTGATTCTTGAGCTCAGAGCCAGGAGTAACCCCTGAGCATCACCAGGTGTGAACCAAAAACAAACAAAACAAAACAAAAATAAGACAGATAATAAGATAAATGTAAGCTGGTTGTCAGTACCCACATTTTGTACCACATATCATGAGCTCTTTTGATTGCTCCGTGATTTGTGTGGGCTAATTTTGGGTCATCATTTATATATAAACCCATGAAAACAGATACTAACAGTGTCATCTATCACAATTCATTAAACTATTATGTAACATTTTTATCTCTAATAAGAAAATCTAGGATTTAAGATTGCCAATTTTGCTTTTACACAGCTCACAAGTGATTAAGGAAAAGAAAAAACCTATATAGTTATGACAATGACTATTTTAATTGACCTGCATGATTCAATGATGAATAAGGATATGAATACAATTCAGTGTAGACACAAAAAATAATATAGAAAGTATGCATAACTGAGAAATTAAGGTAAATATGGAAGCAGAAGAGTTTGAAATGTTGATAACAAATTTGAAATGTGCAGAAAGAACTATTTTAGTATCTTCAGATAGCTACAAGTTATTTTTAAAAATACAGAGCAAATAGAATTGTGGTAAATGCTGAAGTCATTAAATAGCATATAAAGAAAAAAGAAGAGTATTACTGAGAAGAAGCTACTCAAATAGTATATTTCACATATTTTTTCTTAGAAGAATGTTTCCTCAGGGCATTTCTCTACCTAAATCACTTCTTGGAATAAATGAACTTCTCAGAGGTTGAGTATTGTCCTTCAGCAACCCAGATTTTCTCATATTTGTATAAATGTGAGTTCAGACTATTTTTTATATTAGGGAGGTCATGCAGGAAAAAACACAACCAAGATGATTTGAAAAGTTTTTTTTAAAAAATGGAAAAACAATTTCCCTTGAGGCTAGAGTTAATGAAGCTGGTGATGAGGTGTAGGTTTTGTGAGCACAGATTTTATATGTCTGGATATAGTTGGGTTTATGGTAAACCTGTGGATATGTTGACAATATCAGTTGTTCACATTAAGGGACTCTTACAATTTCACAACCTAGCTGAGTGAGAAAATTTATACATGTATCACTTTCGTTAATATATTCAAAAATAGATTTTTATTTGTTGGATTCTGCCAAGTGGACTCCCAATTTAATAAAATGATTTATAAATCATGTTAATTAAAAGGTAGTTTGATAATAAAAATAATAAATATCCCCTTCTCCCTACTGAAATAAAATGAATAATGAAAATGTGAGAAGTAGTTAAATGTAAATTCTTGTATTTAATTTTTATTTTGGAAGGTATTTAGGGTGATCCTATGTAACTGACCTTATGGTTCATTTCTGTCCGTTTTTTTTAGATCAATTCTGATATTGCCAAGGGGATGACTTGTGGTTCTGGAGTCTAAATATGAGTCAAGCAAATATCTGTTTTAAAATTTTTTAAGCATCTTTAATAGTAACAACAGAGACTAAGGCTAATTCAATATGCAACATCTTACAGAGGAAGAATCTGTTTAATTAGAAATCCATACTCTATACTAAAGGAGAAAATATATATATGTATATCTTAAGACTCTAAATATAAGAAAATATCCTGAGATAAAGGAAAAATGAACATTTCAGAAAGCCTAATTTCAAACTAGTCTACAAAGCTAGAGCATTCAAAATTATGATATTGGAAACAATAGAATTAGTAATCAGTGTAATATAAATAAAATCCTAGACTTTTATCATATATATATATAAATATATATATACTTTTTGTTTGTTTGTTTTGGGGCCACACCCAGCGGTGCTCAGGGGTTACTCCTGGCTGTCTGCTCAGAAATAGCTCCTGGAAGGCACGTGGGACCATATGGGACGCCGGGATTCGAACCAACCATCTTAGGTTCTTGGTCAGCTGCTTGCAAGGCAAATGCTGCTGTGCTATCTCTCCGACCCCGTACTTAATTTTTAATAAAGGAGCTAACTATCTAAGGTTCGAAAGTAAAGACTTTAATAATACGTGCGGAAAGAATGGGAGAAAGAACTGTGATCAAAGAAATATGATGGAATCTATAGTATAGACAATATAAAAAAGTTCACTTTCACTCAAAATAGACCAAATATTCGATATTAGAACACTTAGTGTAAAATATGCTAAAATTAAAAATGACAAAACATTATGACTCTTGCTTCTGTGCTTTATATGGGGTATCTATCTTTAATAGCAATGAAACAAGAAAAATAAGCTGGAATTGTACAAAAATATTAGAACAGATTACCATTAAGATGAAAATATTTCTACTTAAAATCCTAATTTACACACTATATCTCTGATAAATAAATAACTAATATTCAAAATATTTTAAAAAGTAAAAAAAAGAATAAAAAATTACTAGAGATAAACTGGAACTAATAAGACACTTCAACAAATAAAAGATAAAGATGGCTAGTGAGTATATGTAAAATTATGTATCATCATGTTATCAGGGAATGCAAATCAAAATAGAAAAGAGATATTACTTAAAACTGTAATATAGTCAAAATAGCAGAAATGTGAGATGTTATCCATGGTATATAAAAAAGGATTTCTATTGGTAGAAAAGAAATTGATGTAGCCTCTGAAAAAATGATACAAATATTTCTCCAAATATTATAAATGGGCCTATTATATCCAGCAATTCTACTATTATGTGTCTAAACAAAGTACAAAATTCTAATTAAAATATGCGACATTTATCACAGAATTATTTAGAGTAGATAAGACATTAAATAGCTGTAATGTCTCATACTAGATAAGAAATGATGATGCCATAATCAAACACAATGGAACTTATATAGACTACCCAGTTATAAGGAAATTTATTATCACAAAAACAGATGGAATTATGGCATGAATGATAATGAAGACAAAGATTGTATCATTTCACATGTGGGATAGGGAAAACAAAGAAAGATAAAAGACAAAACCAACAAAATTAGATTGTGGGCACTTGGATGCTGTGGCTTGGAGGGCGATTCTGCACCTCCTTGAAGGTATAGGAAGGAAAAGTGAGGGCGGACTATCAGCGCAGAGGCCGCCATTGTGGGCTCTGGTGGGCTGTGGCTTGGAGGGCGATTCTGCACCTCCTCACAGGTATAGGAAAGAGACGTGAGGGTGGACAATCAGCACAGAGGCGCCATTGTGGGCACTTGGGGACTGCGGGTGGAGGGTAACCTTGCTCCTTCTCAAAGGTATTGGGAGGGAGGAGAAGAAAGGTCAGGGCAAAATCTCAGTGGCCTCCATCATCATGCACGTTTAGGGCGGCACTCCAGAGAAAGGACCAAGTTAGACACCGCAGGTGACAAAGTAGGCCTGAGACCCGAAGGCAGAATGCTCTGAAACACAAATGCAAAGAAATGTGTGTAAACAAAGGAAGACAATAGCAGCCAGGAATAGAGAGAGAGATCCTTGTAAGTTTCCACGCCTACCAAAATGCATGAGCCCAACAGACGAGGAGCTAAAAGTGGCCCTAAAAGACATGGCAATAGAAATCAAGGAATCACTAGCCAAAGAGTTCAAGAAATTCATAGATGAACGTATCAATAAACTAAAAGAAAGACTTTTCTTAAAGAGCTATACATACTTACATTTATTTATTTTTTTAATTTTTATTGAGACCAAAGTGCATTACAAACCTTTCACTGCATAATTTATGGTACATAGTGACAATGAATGAGGGGCATTCCCACCACCAGTGCTATCCTTGCTCCGCCCCTGTTCCCAGTATGCATCCATATCTCCCTCCTCTACCCCCCAGTATGCTAGTGCAACTGGTCTCCACTTTACAGCTTGTTGTAGATTGAGCATCTATTCCACCATCAGTGGAGATAAAAAAGGATAAGAAAAAGGGGAGAAAAAAATTTGGTGACAACTACCAAAAAAGAAAGAAGAGAGAAAGAGAGAAGAAAAATGGAAGAAAAAAGAAAAAAATGGACCTGGCAAATAAAAATAAAAATAAATCTCTAAATAATAACCAAAAGAGTGAAAAACAATGAGAAAAGTGGAAGAAAAAAGAGAAGGAAAATAAAGTCAAAAACTAAGAAATCAAAACAAAACAAGAAAAAGTATGGGTGCTGGAGTGGTAGGATTTGGCAAACCTTTAAGATGACAGTTAATACAAATGGAATTAAATGAACTAAAAAGTTTTAGCAAACAATAATAGCAGAATTAAATAGTTGGAGAATGGATAGAAAAACTTGAAAAAAATCTACAAACCAAAAATGTCAAAGAGGCCAATAGGGAAATAAAAGGTAAAGCATCAAATCCTGGCAAATAGGATTCAATGCCTCATTAAGAAGATCATCCACTATGATCAAGTAGGTATCATCCCAGGAATGCAAGGATGGTTTAACATCCATAAATCTATCAACATAATACACAACATCAACAACAAGAAAAATAAAAACCACATGACCATATCAATAGACACAGAGAAAGCATTTGATAAGGTCCAACACCCATTCTTGATCAAAACTCTCAGCAAGATGGGAATGGAAGGAACCTTTCTCAATATAGTTAAGGCCATCTACCACAAGCCAGTGGCAAATATTATCCTCAATGGAGAAAAACTAAAAGCCTTCCCTCTAAATTCTGGCACAAGACAAGGCTGTCCTCTCTCACTACTCCTATTCAACATAGCACTGGAAGTACTTGCTATAGTGATTAGGCAAGAAAAAGATATTAAGGGAATCCAGATAGGAAAGGAAGAAGTGAAGCTCTCACTGTTTGCAGATGACATGATACTCTACTTAGAAAACCCTAAAGACTACCAAAAAGCTTCTAGAAACAATAGACTCATAGCAAGGTGGCAGGCTACAAAATTAACACACAAAAATCAATGGCCTTTCTATACACCAATAGTAATAAGGAAGAAATGAACATTAAGAAAACAACCCCATTCACAATAGTGCCACACAAACTCAAATATCTTGGAATCAACTTGACTAAAAATGTGAATGACCTATACAAAGAAAACTATAAAACTCTGCTCCAAGAAATAAGAGAGGACATGTGGAAATGGAAGCACATATCCTGCTCGTGGATTGGCAGGATTAACATAATTAAAATGGCAATACTTCCCAAAGCATTGTACAGATTTAATACAATCTCACTAAAGATACCCGTGACATTCTGCAGATAAGTGGATCAGGCACTTTTGAAATTCATTTGGAAAATTACACCCTAGAATAGCTAAAGCAATCATTGGGAAAAAGAATATGGGAGGAATTACTTTCCCCAACTTTAAACTTTACTAAAAAGCAACAGTTATCAAAACAGCATGGTATTGGAATAAAGACAGGTCCTCAGATCAGTGGAATAGACTTGAATACTCAGAGAATATTCCCCAGACATACAATCACCTAATTTTTGATAAAGTAGCAAGAAATCCTAAATGGAGCAAAGAAAGCCTCTTCAACAAGTGGTGTTGGCACAACTGGCTAGCCAATTGCAAAAAATTGAACTTAGCCCCCCAGCTAACATCATTTATGAAGGTAAAATCTAAATGGATTAAAGACCTCTATATCAGAACCCAAACCATAAGATATATAGAACAACACATAGGCAAAACACTACAGGACATTGAGACTACAGGCATCTTCATGGAGGAAACTGCACTCTCCAAGTTAGTGAATGCAGAGATTAACAGATGGGAATATATTAAACTGAGAGGCTTCTACACCTTAAAGGAAATAGTGCCCAGGATACAAGAGCCCCCCACTGAGTGGGAGAAACTATTCACTCAATACCCATCAGATAAGGGGCTAATCTCCAAAATATACAAGGTGCTGACAGAACTTTACAAAAAGAAAGAAAGAAAGAAAGAAAGAAAGAAAGAAAGAAAGAAAGAAAGAAAGAAAGAAAGAAAGAAAGAAAGAAAGAAAGAAAGAAAGAAAGAAAGAAAGAAAGAAAGAAAGAAAGAAAGAAAGAAAGAAAGAAAGAAAGAAAGAAAGAAAGAAAGAAAGAAAGAAAGAAAGAAAGAAAGAAAGAAAGAAGGAAAGAAAGAAAGAAAGAAAGAAAGAAAGGAAGGAAGGATGGAAGGAAGGAAGGAAGGAAGGAAGGAAGGAAGGAAGGAAGAAAGAAAGAAAGAAAGAAAGAAAGAAAGAAAGAAAGAAAGAAAGAAAGAAAGAAAGAAAGAAAGAAAGGAAGAAAGAAAGAAAGAAAGAAAGAAGAGAGAGAGAGAAAGAAGAGAGAGAGAAAGAAAGAAGAAAGAAAGAAAGAAAGAAAGAAAGAAAGAAAGAAAGAAAGAAAGAAAGAAAGAAAGAAAGAAAGAAAGAAAGAAAGAAAGAAAGAAAGAAAGAAAGAAAGAAAGAAAGAAAGAAAGAAAGAAAGAAAAAGAAAAACATCTAATCCCATCAAAAAATGGGGAGAAGGAATGGACAGACACTTTGACAAAGAAGAAATACAAATGGCCAAAAGACTCATGAAAAAATGCTCCACATCACTAATCATCAGGGAGATGCAAATCAAAACAATGATGAGGTACCACCTCACACCACAGAGATTGGCACACATCACAAAGAATGAGAACAAACAGTGTTGGCGGGCATGTGGAGAGAAAGGAACTCTTATCCACTGCTGGTGGGAATGCCGTCTAGTTCAACCTTTATGGAAAGCGATATGGATATTCCTCCAAAAACTGTAAATCGAGCTCCCATATGATCCAGCTATACCACTCCTAGGAATATACCCTAGGAACACAAAAATACAATATAAAAATCCCTTCCTTTCACCTCTATTCATTGCAGCACTATTTACCATAGCAAGACTCTGGAAACAACCAAGATGCCCTTCAATAGACGAATGGCTAAAGAAACTGTGGTACATATACACAATGAAATATTATGCAGCTGTCAGGAGAGATGAAGTCATGAAATTTTCCTATACATGGATGTACACAGAATCTATTATGCTGAGTGAAATAAGAGAGAAAAACGCAGAATGGTCTCACTCATCTATGGGTTTTAAGAAAAATGAATTCTTGCAATAATTTTCAGACACAAA
Organism: Suncus etruscus; assembly: GCF_024139225.1. Taxonomy (NCBI): domain Eukaryota; kingdom Metazoa; phylum Chordata; class Mammalia; order Eulipotyphla; family Soricidae; genus Suncus; species Suncus etruscus. The sequence goes on from NC_064850.1 coordinate 168,056,033, forward strand.
AGAGAAAAGAGCTGGAAGTTACAGCTCAGCTCATGAAGCTCACCACAAAGAGTGATGAATTTAGTTAGAGAATAAACTACATTCTGAACTGTCCTAACAATGAGAATGTATGAGGGAAATAGAAAGCCTGTCTAGAGTACTGGCGGGGGTTGGGTGGGGAGGAGGGAGACTTGGGACATTGGTGATGGGAATGTTGCACTGGTGATGGGTGATGTTCTTTACATGACTGAAACCCAAACACAATTATGTATGTAATCAAGGTGTTTAAATAAAATATATTAAAATAAAATCAAATAAATAAAAATTAAAAAATAAAAAATAGAAGAAAAATGCCGTTAGTATAATGTCATAGAGAGTTTTACCTGTTATTCTATATACCTTATGGTTTCAGGTCTTATGTCAAGGTCTTTAATCCATTTAGATTTTATTTCATAGATAGTGTTAGCAGGGGGTCTGAATTTGCTTTTTTAGCAAGTGTCCAAGCAGTTATGCCAACACCACTTGTTTACTTGCTAAACTTATAATTTCTTGCTCCTTTATCCAAAAGAAGGTGATTGTTTGGGGAACATTCTCTGAATACTCAAGCTTATTCCAATGATCGGAGTTATTGTCTTTATTCCAATACCATGTTGTTTTTGAGAACTATTACTTTGTAATATAGTTTATAATTGAGGAAAGTATTTCCTTCCTATTCCTTTTCCCAAGGATTGCTTTAGCTATTCGAGTGTGTTTATTGTTCCACATGAATTTCAGAAGTGTTTGATCCACTTCTTTGAAGAACGTCATGGGTATCTTTAGATTGATCACATTACATTTGTACAATGCTTTGGGGTGTATTGCCATTTTAATTATGTTAATCCTACCAATCTATGAGCAGGGTATGTGTTTCCTTTTCCAACTGTACTCACTTATTTCTTGGTTGTATAGGTTCTTTACATCTATAGTCAAGTGACTCCAAGATATTTGAGATTTTGTGACGCTAATGTTATGCTGTTGTTTTTTCAATGTCCATTTCTTCCCTATCATTATTGGTGTATTAAAAGGCCATTGAATTTTTGTGTTAATTTTTTGGCTTGCCACATTGCTATATGAATATATTCTTTGTAGAAGCCTTTCGGTAAATTCTTTAGGTTTTCTAAATAGAGAATCATGTCATCTGTAAACAGTGAGAGCTTGACTTCTTCCATTCCTTTCTGAATTTCCTTGATATCTTTTTCTTGCCTAATTGCTATAGCAAGTCTTTCCAGTACTATGTTGAATAAGAGTAGTGAGAGAGGACAGCCTTTTCTTGTACCAGAATTTAGAGGAAAGATTTTAGTTTGTATCCGTAGAGGGTAATATTTGCTATTGGCTTGTGGTAGATGGCAATAACATTATTTAAAAAAAGTTCCTTTCATTCCCATCTTGCTGAGAGTTTTCATCAAGAATGGGTATTGGAACTTATCAAATACTTTATCTGTGTCTATTGATATGGTCATGTGATTTTTATTTTTCTTGTTGTTGATTGTGTATTATGTTGATAAATTTATGAAAGTTAAACCACCCTTAAATTTCTGAGATGAAACCTACTTGATCCTAGTGAATGATCTTCTTGATGAGGCATTGGATCCTATTTGCCAGGATTTTGTTGAGTATCTTTACTTCTGTGTTCATCAGGGATATTGATATGCAATTTTCTATTTTGGCAGCATTTCTGTTGGTTTTGTTATCAAGGTGATGTTGGCTTCATAAAATCTATTTGGAAACGTTCCAGTGTTTTCAATTTTATAAAAGAGCCTGGCAACTATTGATAGTAGTTCCCCTTGAAAGTTTTGAATGAATTCATTTGTGAATCCTCCTGAGCGTGGGCTTATATTTTTGGGCAGACATTTGATTACCATTTTAATTTCCTCAATAGTGATGGGGGTGTTTAAATATGATACATCCTCCTTATTCAACTGGGGAAGCTTATAAGAGTTCACGAATTTATCTATTTCTTCCAGGTTCTCATGTTTAGTGACATAGAGTTTCTCAGAGTAGTCTCTGATAAATCTTTGAATCTCTGCAATATCTGTAATGATCTCTCCTTTTCCTTTCTGATATAGTCTATCAAATTTCTCTATCTTTTTGAGTTTTGCCAATGATCTATCAATCCTGGTTATTTTTTCAAAAAATAAACTTCTGCTTTCATTGATCTTTTTATTGTTATTTTTTTGGTTTGCACTTCATTGATTTCTGCTCTAAACTTTGTTATTTTCTTCTCTCTTCTTATTTTTGGTTCCTTTTGTTCATCATTTTCTTATTTTATAAGTTGCATTATTAGGCTATTGAGGTATGCTCCTTCTTTCTTTCTGATGTGTGCTTGTAAAGTTATATATTATCTTCCCAGTACCGCTTTTGCTGTGTCCCATAGATTTTGACAATTTGTGTCTTCATTGTAATTTGTTTCCAAGAAACAAATGATTCATCTTGGACTCATTGGTTGTTCAGTAGTAGGCTGTTTAATTTCCAAGTGTTAAAGTTTTTCTTCTGTGTCCCTTTGTAGTTCACATCTAATTTCAGAGCCTTATGGTTAGCGAAGGAAGCCTGGAAAATTTCTATCCTCTTGATTTTATGGAGGTATGTTTTATGTGGCAGCATGTGGTCCATCCTGGAGAATGACCCATGTACATTGGAGAAGAATGTGTACCCAGGTGTCTGAGGATGGAGTGTCCTATATATACCTTCTACACCTCTTTCTTCCATTTCTTTATTCAGGGCTAGTATATTTTTGTTGGGTTTTAGTCTGGCTGACCTATCAAGTGTTGACAGAACTGTGTTGAGGACTTCCACAATTATTGTGTTACTATTTATATCCTCTTTCAAATGTGTCAACAATTTTACTGGTCTCTCATTGGATGTACATATGTTTTATAGTGAGATTTCTTCCTGTTGCACATTTCCCTTTATTGGTACTAAATGTCCATCTTTGTCCCTTACAACTTTTCTTAGTTTAATGTTTGTGTCCTCTGATATTTTTTGGCCACCCCAGCTTTTTAATGGTGTTGTTTGATTAGATGATTTTTCTCCAGCCTTTGATTTGGAGTCTATGTTTGTTCTGACTCTTTAGTTGTGTTTCTTGTAGGCAGCAGAAGGTTGAATTCATCTTTTTGATCCATTTAGCAACTCTGTTTCTTACCTACTGCATTTAGTCCATTGAAATTGAAGGAGATGATTGTAATGAGATTTAATGTTATCTTTGTGTATAAGTTTGACATGTCTGTTTTTTTTTCTTGTCTTAAAGTTGACCTTTCAGTTTTTTCTTTAAGACTGGTTTTGCATCTGTAAAGTTTCTGAGCTTTTGTTTATTCGTGAAACTATGGATCCTTCCTTCAAACCTGAACATGAGTTGGGCTGGGTGTAATATTCTAGGTGAAGCCTCCATTTCATTCAGCCTTGGCACAATATTCCACCACTGTCTTTTGGATTTGAGAGTTTCTTGTGACATATCTGATGTAAGTCTTATGGATGCTCCTTTGAATGTAATTTCCCTTTTTGATCTTTCTGCTTTCAGTATTCTATCTCTATCTGTGGGATTTGTTATTGTGACTTGGATATTTCTTGGGGTGTTTTTCTTCAGATCTCTTTTAGCTGGTACTCTTTGGGCATGCAGGTATTGACTGTATGCGGTCTTCTTTAGCTCTCAGTCTTTCTCTGTGATGATATCTTTGACTGTGGAATCTTCCTGGTGATCCCTTTCCTGGACCTCTGGGACTTCAATGATTGTTATGTTGTTTCTGTTGAGTCTATCAAAGACTTCTATTTTCATCTGTTCACATTCTTTGAGTACCTTTTCCATTGTATGTTCATTTGCCTTAAGGTTCTTTTCCAATCTCTTCTTCTATATGGAGTTTTTCTGCATTTCATCTTCAAGTTCACTGATTCTGTTCTCGACTGCTGTTACCCTGTTGGAGAGGTTCAGATCCAGTAACCCCAAGATGGAGAAGGCTCCTGAAAAACAGAGATAAGTTCAAAGATGCTAGGAAACGCTCAAGAAATAAATGTTCAGAATTATTTTTGAAATTAAAAATAATACCTCTTAATTAAACATCTTAAAAAGGCAGATACAAGCATAAAAAATACACAAATATTTTTATGATTAGTACACAACTTTCACATTTAATTTCTTCTAATAAGATGTATTAACCATAAAAATAATTAAAAGGACATACATTTTTCAAATACAGATACCAGAAGTTATTAAAAATGGTAATAGATACCTAAACATTTCAAAATGCTTTTAAAGAGAAATATGGATCTCCGAATAAATTTGATTATTCTTGATTCAAATCACATTTGTATATTTTACTACTTTGGTATAATAAAATGATAGCATTTTATTATAATTTATTTTACTAAATTAATCAATATCACCAATATAGATCTTTTGAGAATGATTTATGACACCTACCAATGTACTCAGGAGTACCTCTTGAATCGCTGTTCAGAGACAAATCTTTCTCAACAGTGTTTGATGAATCATATATTGTGCCAAGAATTAAACATGGTTTATAGCATGCAAGGCAAATGCCTTGCTCCATTTACCGTTTCCTCAGTTGCCTAATATAGATCTTAATATTTAATCATTCATTATTATGTACAATAAAAAAGACCAAAGTGTGGCTGAATTTTCTCAGTGTAAAGAATAAACAAAAGATTTCATTATTTATCTTTTTTTTTTTTGGTTTTGGGGCCACATCCGGTTATGCTCAGGGGTTATTCCAGGCTATGAGGTCAGAAATCACTCCTGGGTTGGGGGACCAGATGGGATGCCAGGGATTAAACCGAGGTCTTTCCTGGATCAGCTGCATACAAGGCAAAAGTGTACCACTGCACTATCACTCTGGTCCCTATTTATAATTGAGGGGGGGGGGCAACACCCATCAGTGCTCAGGGGTTACTCCTGGCTCTATGTTCAGAAATCGCTCCTGACAAGCCCAGGGAACCATATGGAATGCTGGGATTCTACATGCAAGCAAACACCCTTACATGCTATCTCTCAGGTCCCTATTTGTCATTATTTTTGCAAAAGTTAGATCACACTTCTAGAGCAAAACTTGGTTCAGTCAATCTCAGTTTTCTTAAATTTATTAATATTACAGAGAAAATGTTAATACTAAACTTTTTTCCACTTTTTATTGTGTGAAGATGAGGGCGTTAACATCGTAATTAAACTTTTTTCATGAATAGTTTTTAAAGTGATAATGGAAACTTTTTACTTTCTGATATTTTCTGCCTTAAATAAAGGAAATTTATAAGCTAATTATTCTCCTAACCTTTCACTGCAAACCGTGGTGGAGTTTTAGCAGTGTACAATAAATAAACATTGGAGTGTCCATTTTATCTACCTCCTTTAATCTTTACGCTCCACCATCAATTCCAACACCCTCAACTTTTCAGTACATAATTTATCTCTTGGAACTTGTGCAGTATACATATTTTTGTAGTTCATTTTGATGCCTACATTATTCGATTTTTATGTCCCATTATTCTGAATATATTTTACATGAAAAACATTTTAAGTTCTTTGATGCAAGAAACTATGAGTACTACTTTAAAATTCTTTGACACCTAGGCCAAACTTTACTTTCAGAAGCACAACATTAATTCTAGCCTCAGATTGTTTCATGATTTTTTTTAATTTAGAACAAAAGTATGACATAAATAACAGTACAGTTATATAAATATGTTGCATTTCCTAAATAGATAGTGACTACTGCTAATTGGTAATAATCCAAATATTTTTCTCAGAAACTATGAATTTCTGTGTAAATAAAGGTAAAGGTTATGGCCATCAAGAATGGAATTTGATTAAACAATATATGAAGGGTCTTGTATAAAGTAACAAGACAAGTCTACTTAAGAATCAAGAGATAATTCAAAAGGAGTTGCTTTAAAATTAAATTGGTTTTAAAAGGGTTTTTTTTTTAGTTTTAGTTTCACATTTGACAAATATGAACTAGTGTTACCCAATGTTGCCCATAATTAAAGTAAATGAGAGAGCAAAAGCAATTATTTGGTTCATCAAATGATTGATTACACCAGTTTGAAGTTACCAAGTACAGGATTAAATTTTCTCTAAAATTATCAGAGTTGCATAATGAGGGAGTAGAGAAGTTAGAAATAGAAGAGCTAAAATTTCTTTCACATATAATAAATGTGTATTAAGATCTAAGTTTCACCATTTACTTAATTTCTTTCAGTTTCACCTTAAGGATATCCTGTGGTGATTAAATAATGTTAATAAATGTCTCATTAGTTCCTGTAGTAAATAAAAATAACTTGAAAAATAATGCACAAACCAGCTACTTTTGTTAAAAGGGCTAACAAAATATTGTTCCTACTTATTAATTTGATGTGTCAGTCATTGTGACTTCCATGGTCATAAACTACTTCTAAGAAATCTAAGTTTTAATAAAACACTGCTATTGAGCAAGTTTGGTTGCACTTCTTAGCTTTACCTGTTTACATGAGATTCAAAGGCAACCAGTTCTTTGTGACATACTTAATAGCCTAATATATCAGCAGTCTACTAGGGTAAATATGTTGGTGCAATTAGATTGTTTTGTTTTTTGCTTTATTTTGTTTTGGGGCCACACCTGGTGGTACTCAAGGGTTACTCCTGATTCTGCCCTCAGAAATTTCCCCTGGCAGGCTCGGGAACAATATGGGATACTGAGAATTGAATCCGGATTCCTCTAGGGTGGCCTTGTGCAAGGCAAAATCCCTGTCCTGTGCTATCTATCCCCGCAATTGGATTCTTGCTTTCAGGAAATGGAACAAAGAAAAGTAGAGGTTGGAGGTCAACCAGTTGTAAGAGAAAGTTTTGGATTGAGTATCTTCCATTATTTAGTAGATGAATGCACATGAATATGCCTCTACCAAAAATGAAAAGTAAAGAAATTATGATTAAAGAATTATTAAGCAGAAAAATAATGAATGACAACTAATATGATACAGGTTTTAAAAAGCAAGAAATAAAAATAAGAGTATCAAATATAATAAACAGAAGCAAATATTGAGAGAATAAACACATAGAAACTTGAAATGGCCCCTTCACAAGTTTATGTCATTGCAATTTCAATTAATTCTATCACTACTGTATATAAGAATATTAGAATTACAGGGGCCAGAGAGATAGTATAGTGGCTAAGGCACTTAGCTGACATGAATTCAATCCCCAGTGCCCCATGTGTTCCCCTGAGCCTGCCAGGAGTAATCCCTGAATGTAAACCCTCAGCACTGTCAAATGTGGCTCCCCAAACAAACAAAAGTTACAGCTTCAGTATTTTTCTCTTGAGTTTATGTAACAAATAAATATGTCAAGTTTAACTAAAATGTCAAAAGAATACTTAAAATATATAAAAATCCAAAAACCTATTAGGTATATTATTTAACAAACAGAAAATTATAATAACAGTTCTACCTTCTACCTCATATTATACAAATTTCTATTTAATTGGTCTTTCGATGTTTTCCTTTCTTAGGAAGAGTATATCTTTTATTTCTTTAAATATAGTTAAATATTACTTATTAATAGCCTGGTGAATTTTACACAATTCTTAATTATTCTGCTTGCCTAAATACCTTTTCCTACAATGTATAAAATTGACATAGTCTTGCTTATAGCCCTCTGCTGTAAGAGTAGAGCTATGGCTCTACAGTTATACACACTGATCACCCAACTACACACGACCTATTTTCTAAAAGACATTTTTCTCACGCCTTTCTCTTTCTAATACTTCTCTGTATCCAGGATCTGAGGGTGTATATATATATACACTGTTCCTTTACTATGCCTCTTTTAAGCTCATATATGAGAAGTTTATCTGGTGTTTGTATTTACAAACATTTATTATATAGAGCAGGACTCTCTACAGTTTCATCCATTTTGCAGCTAAAAGCAAATTTGTGTTTTCTCAGGCCATAAGAAAAAGTATTTTCATGTTGTTAACATTTCATCTGTTTATCCATTAGTCTATAGATGATTTACCTTGTTCCTATCTCTTTATTATTGGAACAATGCTGCAATGAAATAAAGAGGGCTTATATTTTTCCAAATTAGTATTTTTATATTTGTACAATAGTTAGTTGAATGCAGACTTTCTGAATTATATGGAAGATGTTTTTATCTATTTGAAAAACCCAATACTATTTTAATAGAATTCCCATTTTCTAGTCTTGGCAACAAGACAAGTTTGCTCTTTGTCTATGTCTTCACAAACAGTTATTTCTGTTTTGTGTTTCAAATTGGTCATTCTCATATTCGAAGTGAAATTTCAATGTAGTTTTAACTTGTGTTTTCTCAGTAAGTAATTATAAGAATGTTTTCCTTTGAATGTTGGTTTACTTTAAAGATGCATCTAATTTATATGTTGTGCTATTATAATTGGACTATTTTATTATTTTCCTTAAATTATGCTTTTTTCAACATTTCAGTTGTACATTTTTTCTGATATGATTGAATATATTCTCACTTGTTTATTTTCACTTTTATTCCCTTTGTAATTGGATTCAAATGCCCAAAGATATTTTCAAGGCCAGCACCATGGAGTGTATTGCTTATGCTTTTCTAAATGCATGCATTATGGTCTTGCATTCAAGTCTTCAATCCATTTTAAATTTTAGCTCATACAAGAACACTATTACTAAAAAGAACAAAAATAAAAAATAAAAAAGAACACTATTACTAAATTCTTAGGACTCTGTAATACTTCCAAACATACTCATGTCTAAATACTGAATTCTAGTTAGCACACAGTTATTTTATCTGTTTTATCTGTATTTATAATATACCCATTAAAATATAATTTCATTGAATACAGAGTAAAATCATTCTGAAGCAGCTATGATTTTCATTTCTGCTATCTTTATCTATTTGTATTTATGACTTGCAACATAGGAAATACAAGAATAAAAGCTAGAGAGATGAAATGTAATTTTCTTACCTTACATTTTGTTAAGCTAGTTTCAATTACTGACACCACGCATAGACTTTGTACACGGAAACAGGAATATGCCCTGAGCACCACCAGATATGACCCAAAACTTCTTCCAAAAGAAAATATGTGAATGCATTATCAAAAATTCAAATAATTGAATGAATCAATCAAATGATCAAATAATGGATGAACATAGAGTGATGAAAAGATATACAAAATTTTTACAGAAGCATAAACATTTCTTTTTATCTAAAAGAAATAATTAATATTGAATATTGTTTCTTTAGATTTAGCTTTTTAATTTATTTTATATATACTACTAAGATTATGTTTATTATCAAGTTATTTAGGAAAAATAATGTTGCCTATTATATTATAATAATTTCAGACTATTGGGAGAGCAAAAGAGTCTAAAATCTTCTAATGCATGGTAAGGCATATGGTATAGGGGTAACAAACCTTGACTTGATCCCAAACATTAGATTATTCCTGGAGACAGCCAAGCACTGCCAGATGACCCCGAGTGATCTTCAGCATTATAAGAATCTTCCAACAACCTATTCATTGCACCTCTCATCAGAATTAAAATCTTTAGAATTGGTGTTGTCCTTTTGAACACCACTTAGAAATGCCCTTTCTCCTCTCACAATAAAAACAAAGATAAAATAAAACCTGCCATGCATACAGGTATGCTAAAGGCAATATCACAAATTGGAAACTTACTCTATGGAGCAGGTCAGCTGACAAGATGGAACTGGTTTGGGCACAAGTGGATGTCAGAATTGTTAGGTTGGTGTTTTTGCTTTTTTTTTTTTTTCATTTCTTGGGAAAAAACATCACTCCTCTATACTTCAACAGCAGGTGGGCAGTCACCAATTTTTTCTGAGTGTAAGTGTGTGGGTAAGTCGCTTGGAAGAAGTTCAAATGTCATGTATATTACTGATGTTGACAACTCTAACTGCAGGACATGGGGAAGCAACTCGAGCTGGGGGAGAGCTGGCATTTTCAGGGTATTTTTAAAAATATAAGTGCTTTGACACTGATCTAAGCCCTGGTTCCTGAGGGCTTTGGTGTGTAACCGTGATGTGTGAGGCCAGGCATATACAAAGGCTAAGATGGAAGATTTTGCTTGAATAAAATTGGAAGCAGTTTATGTGTTCTGTCACTTTTCAAATCAACTGCAGCTTCTTGAGTTGGAAAACATCAGATTTGCTATTCACTGTTTTGTTGTTTGTTTCTAGTTTGCTTGTTACTTTTGTTTTCACTGATGCCTTTGTCTTTCCAGGGTCAGATTATGGGGAAAATATCTCATGTATATAACCCGTAATTTTATAAATCATTCAGTTGTATTTAACTTTTTTCTTTTATGTCATCTGTAAGCATGTGCTCCCGTTGTGTGTCTATGTGTTCGTGAAATTCATTTCTAGATGGTTGTTTCATTTTTCTGTTGAAGTAAGCCAGTCAACAGCAATTGTTGAGGTTGTACAATATGGACATAGACCTTCAAATATTAAACAAAGAGTAGTGAAATTATGAGGTTATCTTTCTTATTTTCTTCACTTTTTCTTCTTTTCTTCCTCTCCCACTTTCTTTCATTTTGGTCTCCAAAAAAAGATATATTATATCTTTTCTACTTCAGAGCTTAGCTTCCACATTTATTATTTATGTTTATTTATGGCTCAAATTAACTCTATGTATGTTTTAAAAGGCAAGTCCTGGAAAACCTGTAATGTTTATAAAAAATTCTTATTTGAATCCTGGAGAATACTGGTTGGGTTTTTTTTTTTTTTTTATGTTGTAGTGCTGTAAGTTGTCAAAGAGTGAAGAATTCTGTGTGAAAAAAAAACTAGGAAAGGTAATGGTGCAAGAGAAAACAAGAAATGAAGAAAATATAAATGAAAATATGGTTGCAGAGTTAAAGTCACTATTTCGGAAAATAAAAACATTATGCATTTAATGGTTGACTCATCAGACGATCTTATTTGTTATGCATGGTATGATAAGGTAGAATATAATGTGATAATATACAGACAAAATGCAAAAAAAGTAAAGTCTTCTTACCTTCTCTCTCTTTCCACAAAATATTCATATCTTTGGGAAATTCACTTTCCCTTACACTTACTTTCTCAAAAATTTTCCATTTTTACTCTATTCTTCCTGTTTTCTCCCAAACTGTACTGTTTATTAGTTAGTCTTTTAGTTGTGATATTATAATTTATTATTTGCATGTAGCTAGCACATGGAAGGGAACTCACTGTCCTATCAAAGAGATAACAAAAATTTATCTTTAGTTGTGATCCTTTCTTGATATCCAGAGTTACATGGGGGACAGTGCTCAAAGGCATGCTTTTTTATATCTGTACAGGAGACTGAATTCCATCTCAATTTTGATTGAAGAAAAAAAAATTTTTTTTGGATTATAAGTCTTATTTTAGGATGAGAGAAGGACATGAATTTGAACAAGGTCTTTTATAAAATGAGACATTGCAAGGTAAATGGAAAACTCTGGATATGTATCTTTCATTTTTGAGTGTTTGATTTCAGGAGCTTGAGTGATAGTACAACAGGCAGGGTGTTGCTTTGCATGAAACCAACCTGGCTTCAATCTTTGGCACTCCAAAAGTTGTCCCAACCATAGTCAGGAGTAATCTCTGAACATAGATCCAGGAGCAATCTGCAGGCACTGATGATGTGGATCCAAAGAAAAACAAACAAAAAGGTTTAGTTTCAGGCAAATATTGATATTTAAATTGCTCATTCAACATATCAGAAAGAATGGTAGGAACTATTTCTGTCTGTAGACATATTAGAGGAGAGTAACAGTTAAAAGTATATATGTACACATTAGTAAGTAAAACATATCTCTCTACACACATATACATGTACACTCAGACACACATATACACAAAATGATAAAAGTCTAAGTATCTAGGCTGGGATGATGTCCTAATGTATATTTTGATTCAGTAGAAGATTCTGCATTTCTAAAACTATCCAGGTGATGCCAAGAAATAGTATAAAATTTCTGCTGCTGGCATGTTGTTGAGACTGTGACACTGTTTAAGAGAGAAAGAACATTTCTTGGACAGTTCGGGTAGGTAAGAACAAAGATCTTTTCCTTTCTGTCTTTCCTGGGCCTCCCTCAGTGTCTTGTAATATTTGCCCACTGATTAGTGAGGTGTCTCTAGGTACATTAATGTGGAAGGTTGGATGTGTTTGACAATAAGTCAATGATTCTTTTTGACACGACTTTAATAGTACTGAAGAAGTGATTGTAAGATGATGCCTTTTAATGGGATATAGATATAAGCGACCTGCTTTTTATGACAAAGGTCAATGGTATTGATGGGTAGTGTAGAGAAGATAATTTCCTTGGCATGGTTGGAAACAACTTGCATGATTCATGAAGGTATCTCTCTCTCTAGCTTTCCTTTTTAATTTTTTTAATCTCTCCCACAAGGAGGAAAGAAGAGCCCCCTTGCCAAGTCCTTCCACCTGCCACTTCATTTGAAAGAAGGGAAAGGCGATATCCTACCATGAAATGAGTCAGTGCTCAACAATTGAGGATAACCTTGAGCTGGCCCAGGACTTCAGAATTTGACAATCATATATGGAAAGATACTTTTTCTTTTATTACAAGGAAAGTACTTACAAGCCGCTGCAGTGGGACATACAAGCAGTCAAAGAGCAAAGGCTGCGTAGCAAAGAGTAGTGAAGGGCAGATGAACATGAGAACACATCCATATGTGTCTGTCTGTAACTTGCGGGTCAACTAATAAAGTTCCAGGATCAGCTCAGCACATTTGCTCTTTGTTGTAGGGTCACAGGCAAGCAGAATAAAGGGTACCCTGTGTAGCAAGGGCTACATTTGGAACTTGAGCCTGCTGGCCTTGGGCTGAATTAACTAGTGAAAAACACTGTTTAATCAGGGGTCTTGCAGATCACACTAGAACCTTACTGTGTGGTGCCCAGAACATGGCAAAGGGAATCTCAGCATATTCCTATCACAACTTTATATTCCTAAAGCTAATTGAATATTATTTATTATGGAGAGAAAATACAGGAAAATGGTAGGAAATAATATATTATAGAGAAACAGCAAAACAGGACAAAAACAATTGGTCAAGAGAGAATATTTAAGAATTACAAGAGGATGAAATTCGATTTAAAGGCAGAGGGCTCAGTCCCAATTTGAATTGCTAATCTCTAATTTAAATCCCACTGGTTTATTTTTTTATTTTTATTTTTATTTATTTTTATTTTATTTTATTTATTATTATTAATAAATGGCCTATAACTTATTTTCTGGGTTTTTTGGGGTCATGATCAGCAGTTCTCATGGCTTACTCCTGGCTCTGTGCTCAGGAATTACTCCTGAAAGTGTCTAAGAAACCATAAATAATGCTGGGAATTAAATCTGGGTTGGCTGCATGCAGGGCAAATATCATACCCATTGTAATACTATTCTGGCCCCAGGCCTGTCATTTCTGAGATGATATGTACCTCTCCCCAACCTCCCACTGTATAATTACCTCACAACCTTTTCTCTGAATGTTTGGGGTACAAATAGAAACAGTTACTACTGAGGAAACATAAAATAAAAAGTGGTAGTTCACTATGGAAATACAAAAGTGGTATTTAATGAAATGGTAAGATTTCTGGTCACTTCTACAGGGAATTTAAATCGGTCATCTAGGTAAATAGTTAGGATAGAGTTTTATCACTATCCCTAATGATATCAGTGTCATTCATCCAGCACAGTCCTTACTCAATTTTATAAACTTTCACTTGAATGAATAGCTGTATTAATTTTAAGCATGAAATTCCAACACCAAAATTTAAGTTTCATCAATAAAATAAAAATGAACCAAACAAAATGATATAAAAATAGACTGCTAAAAAATGAAATTTAAACACCAGATTTCTCTTAGCTCTCTGACATGGTGGTTTTCACAAATATATCTGAGCTCTAATATTTATATATATTTTTTGGTTTTAAATCCACAACCTACTCAGATAAAGTATTATTAATTTAGGATATTTAAATCTTTGACGAAGCTCAGCAACAAAGAAATCAATAATATCACCCAGAGGAGAGAAGAAGAGATGAACAGATATTTCCATGATGAAGATATACAAATGACTTAGAAGTATAAAAATACTTAAAAATGGACTTGGTTATCTTTGCTGTAATGATAGACACGGATTTTATGAAAATAGCTATACTATATAAGTACAGGCTACTTTAAAACTCATGTAATTAATATAATTCTTATCAATCATTGTGCTTCCTGCATAATTCTAAATAATTAACTTAGATTTTGTAATTTATTAATTGTAATTTAAATAGTAAAATAATTTAACTACATTAATTCATTCTACTTTAAGAACTTAGAAAAATAACCTGAAATACAAATGGCTAAAAGGCACATGAAAAAATGCTCCACATCACTAATTATCAGGGAGATGCAAATCAAAACAACTATGAGGTACCATTTCACGCCACAGAGATTTGTGCATATCACAAAGAATGAGAACAAGCAAGCAGCGCTGGCAGGGATGTGAAGAGGAAGGAACTCGCATTCACTGCTGGTGGGAAAGCTGCCTAGTCCAACCATTATGGAAAGGGATATGGAGATTCCTCCAAAAACTGGAAATTGAGCTTCCATACAATCCAGCTATACCATTCCTAGAGATATACCCTAGGAACACAAAAATAGAATACAGAAATCCCTTCCTCACACCTATATTCATTACAGTGCTATTTACCATAGCCAGAATCTGGAAACAACCAAGATACCCTTCAAAAGATGAATAGCTAAAGAAACTGTGTATATATACACAATGGAATATTATGCAGCCATCAGAAGAGATAAAGTCATGGAATTTTTCTATAAATGGATGTATATGGAATCTATTATGCTGAGTAAAATAAGTCAGAGGGAGAGACATAAACACAGAATGGTCTCACTCATATATGGGTTTTGAGAAAAATAAAAAACATTTGTGTAATGATTCTCAGAGACAAAACAGAGGAGGACTGGAGAGTCCAGTTCCTGACATGAAGCTCACCACAGGGATAGTTTAGTTCAGTGTCAGAAATAATTACACTGAGAACTATCATAACAAAATATGACTGAATGAGGGAAGTAGAAAGCCTGTCTAGAGTACAGGCCGGTGTGGGGTGGGGAGGAAGGACACTTGGGATATTGGTCATGGAAATGTTGCACTGGTAAAGGATTTTATATATATATATATATATATATATATATATATATATATATATATATATATATATATATATATATATATTTAAAAAAATTTAAAAAAAAAGATAAGGCCTCCCAATTCTTACCACAGGCTGTGTTCTTTACACTGACTGTATAGAAAGAGGAGGTACAGTAAATTCACCCCATATACACCTCAACCCAGGCCCTTTGCCTGGTCTGTATTGTGAATTGGGGGACAAAAAATAAAAGAAAAATAACTTGAAGATAGAACTATGAATTTAAGGCTTTAATTACAATTACATATTTTGGCAATAAAATGGGGTGTACATTTCTATGTATCTGCTGTGTATGCATATATCTATGTCTAACTAGGAGTACATTTATTGACATTGACATTTTTGTTTAAATTACTGAGTGGTTTAAATTACTAGCAGAAATGCTATCATTGATACATATGAAGTTCTGTGTAAAGCAGAGTAAGTTATAAATTGATAAATTGCTATTCTATTTTTAATGTAAATACCTCCAAATTAAATTTGTTGATTTTTTTTAAGGGCCACCACTGGTGGCACTGAGGGGTGACTCCTGACTCTGTGCTCAGAAATTGCTTCTTGCAGGTATGGGGGACCATATTGGATGCTGGAGATTGAACCTGGGTCAGTCATGAGCACGGCAAATGCCTTAGCTGCTGTGTTATTACTCCAGTCCCCAATTTGTTGACTTTTATACTCATGAAAATAAGTATCTAACTTTTATATTATTTATATATAAATCTTGTGTTTTATTAGGAAACTAGCTTCAAGTAATATTTTAATGTTTTAAGTATTTACAAGAAAAATTCTAGAGATTTTACTTCCTATTATGAATGAATACAAATAACAATTACATACTTATATAATTTTCTAATTTTTTTGAAACATACAATCACAAA
The DNA here is from genome assembly GCF_024139225.1 of Suncus etruscus. Taxonomy (NCBI): domain Eukaryota; kingdom Metazoa; phylum Chordata; class Mammalia; order Eulipotyphla; family Soricidae; genus Suncus; species Suncus etruscus. The sequence goes on from NC_064850.1 coordinate 168,072,154, forward strand.
TATTAAAGCTGGAAAGGCACTTATGATTTGAGTCCAAATACATCATTTTACACATGAGAAAATTGAAAACTGAAAAGCAGTTTAACAAAACAGAAAACTGAAAGTTCTGTCCTTCCTCTTCTACCACAGATGACTGTTTCATATATTAGAGCCAGCATTTTTTACTTTTTAATGTCCCATTCTGTCTCACCCCCATGCAAATGCTGAACTTTAAGAGGCCCAAGAAAAGCAATTCCTTGACAGTCCTCTCTTTTTCCATCCATGACTTTTAATATGATCTTCCTTTTGTTTGGACAGTTTTCCCTTTGCTTACAATATTATTTACTAATTTAGTATCATTCCTACTTTTTTATTGTGGGCAAAGTGAATTACAAATCTTTCACAGTAATATTTAAGGCACATAGTAGTAATGTAATAAATGAGGGGCATTCCCAACACCAGTGTTGTCCTCCCTCCACTCCTGTTCCCAGCATGCATCCCATTTCCCCCTCATCTACTCCCTGTAATGCTAGTGCAGCTGTTACCCTCAGGTATAGCTTTCTGTACATTGGGTACTATTTCTGCTTTCATTGACTTTGGATTTTGTGTTCAAGTCTGATCATTTTTTATTTGCACCAAATGGACATACAACTGTCTGCTCTTGGTACCGTCCATCTTTCTCCCTCCAATCTTGATGCTGATCCAGGTGATTCCAGTAATGTGGTTCTATTGGAGAAATCAGAAGGGATATGAGAATTGTCCATCTAGGTGCTGTAAGTATCCCTTTGGAAGAAGAAAGGGGAAAGAAGAAAAAAAGAAGAAAAAAGTAACAAAACAAAATAAAATGAGACAAGACAAAAACAAAACAAAACACCAATAAGGGAGTAACAAAAAAAAAAGTACAAAAAGGATTAAGGAAAAAAAAGAGTAAACCAAAAACCAAAACCATCAGCTACAAAGAAACAAACTAAACACACACACACACACACACACACACACACACACACAAGCAAAAATAAGAAAAAAGAAAAAGAAGAAAAAAAAAAAACAGACCAGCAACTTCTTAAAAAAAGGGCTGTGTTTTTTTTTTTATTTGCATAGGCACAGAAAACATTGGGGAAATTAGAACCGGGATTCCCTTGCCCTACATTTAAAGTATTGCTTTCTCTGGGAAGATCTATTTGATTTAGAATATTGAAACATATGTCTTTTTATTTCCAGCATGCTGTATTTTTATTTTTACCATAATTGTGTGTATTATTGAATTGTAATCATGGGCATTGCCTACTTGTTTCTATGGGCCAACACAATACTGCTCAGTGCTACAGCATAAGAAATATAAACTAGAGAATTTATCTCTATTTCTCCACATGTCTATAAATTCCTTTAAATCAGGGGTCTCAAACTCAATTTACCTTGGGACCTCAGGAGGCAAAGTTGGAGTAAGGCAGGCCTGCATAAGGGATTTCACAAAAAAAAGTCCTCAAACGTCATTATTAGCAGTTTTAATTATTTCTTCTGAACATGAATATAACATTGAGTGAAGATCTTGAACAGTTCTTCTGAACATGGCATCTTTTGCCTATTGCTTGCTGCCAGAAACTTGACAGCGCTTCTTCTCACAAATCTGAACCACATTTGGCTTTAGATAGGAAGCAGTTGAGACCCTCAGTATGGCTTGAAGATGATCATCATTAAGTCTAGACCAGTACTTTGACTTATTGAAAGTCAATGTGGAGAATAGCTTTTCACACAAATATGTGCTTCCAAAAAGGCACATTCGAGAAAGCTCAGGGAAGCTGGGGGAAAATTCTCTCAAAAATTGCCCATGCATGTCTGCTTTTCCACTAATCTCCCTGAACTTGGCTTTGAAATCAGAGTTGCATTGCAGGTCAATGAGCTCATTTGAAGCACAGCAGGGGCATATTGCACATCAAAGGAAAAGGGGTCCACAAAAATTTGGAAAGTGGCTCTGTGCTTTTTGAAGCCTGGAAATCTGTGATCAAATTCCTTCTCTAGCTTAAAAATAGCATCAACATATTTCTCACCACTGAATGGTATGCCTGCATCCACAAGTTCCTTGCATGCTGCGAAATGGCAAAGGTTTGTCTGAGAGAGCTGGAATTTCCATAACAAAGTTTTGTGGAGAATGCTCTCACGTTGTCATAGGCAGCACTGATAAGCTGCCCCGGGCCTTGTAAAATCTTGTTTAGTACATTCAGCTTATGTGTGATGTCAACAAAAAAATCTAAGTCCATGAGTCATTTGTGATCAATCAACTCAGAAACAGCATTCCCATCCTTCTCCATAAAGGCTTTCACTTCTTCTCTCAACTCAAAAAATTTTTTCAGGACATTTCCCCTGCTGAGCCAACGTACCTCGGTGAAATAGAGCACATCTCCATATTCTGACTCCATTTCCTCTAAAAAGGCATGGAACCTCCTGTGCTTTAAGCCTCTGGATCTCATTTGGTTGATGCATTTCATAACAACAGACATCATATTTTCACATGGCAGACATTTACTGCAAAGGGCCTGCTGATAGATAATGCAGTGAAGACAATGGCCTTCTCTACACCCTCCTCTCAAGTTTGTTTTGAAAAAGTGAAACCAGTCCATTTTTCCTCCCTGTCATCGATGGCGCTCCATCAGTTATTATTCCAACAAACCTCTTCCATGGCAAACCTGCATTCTCAATGGCATCACACAGATGTCCAAATATCTCATTAGCGGTGGTCTGGCCATGCATTGGAATTATTGTGAGCAGCTCCTCTGTCAATTCAAAATTGCAATCAACACCACGGACATAACTTGTGAGCTGTGCAGTGTCTGTTATATCTGTGCCCTCGTCAAGAGCAACTGAGTATGCATCCAAACATTTGGCTTTCTCACACAGTTGATGATAAATGTCACTTGACATGTCAGAAATGCACTCTGCCACAGTGTTGGCAGAAAGGCTGATTTTGCTAAACTGACCTTTTCCAGACAGATAATACTTGTGGCCTATAACATGCATTTTTTAACAAACTCTCCTTCTTTGAATGGTTTCCCTGCCTTAGCAATCATCTCACTAATCATGTAACTAGCTTCGACTGATGCAACATTCTCTTTGGTTGCTTTCTTGAAGAAATCTTGTTGCCTCATCAGACATGCTTTAAGACTGGAAACCCTCTTGGCTCTCTCATTTCCTTGATATTTTGCACATTCCTCATCATGTTTAGCTGAATAATGGCGTTTCAAGTTGTATTCCTTGTGCACTGCAACTTTCTCTGAGCAAATAAGACATGTGGGGATGTCCCTGTGCTCAACAAAGAAATACTACATCTCCCACTTTTCCTAAAATTGTCTGTGCTCGTCACCAATCTTTCTCTTCCCTGCAGGCTTTGATGAAGTCATGATGAAGGTATGACAAAATCTAATTCTGTAATAAACTTCTCTTCTTTCTCTCCCTAAGGCCTCTGATAATGCAAGGGACAGCAGGCAGGAGCAGCGGAAATGACATCTGCACTAGTGCAAATTATTCACGATTATTCACTTACCAAATACTCACTATAAAAAATCTCATTAGTAAAAAAAAAGCTAAAAAAATTTCGTTAAACATTTGCATACCCCGACCGAAACTGCTTGGAGTATGCAAATGTTTAATGCGATTTTTTCGTACTAATGTGATTATTTGGTAAGTGAATAATCAGTAATACTGCGATATTTGAAGGCTGGCCGTGCACCACAAGTTTGAGACCCCTGCTTTAAATAGATAAATAAATAAATAAATAAATAAATAAATAATATTTTTTTCTAGGAGCCACTAGCAGTGCCCAAAAATTACTCGAATCTCTCGAGGCCAGAGTGGTAGCACAGTGGTAGGACTTTTGCCTTGCACACGCTGACCTAAAACAGATGTGGGCTCGATCCCTGGCATTCCATATTGTCCCTCCATTTAGGGGCTATTTATGAGCACAGAATCAGGAGTCACCGCTGAGCATTGCACGGTGTGACAAAAATTTTTAAAAAATTTAAAAGAAAAGATTATTCCTGCCTCTGTGCTCAGGGATAACCCATGACAGATTCAGGTTGAGTATATAGAGCACCAGATATCAAATAGGTGTCAGCTGTGTGTAAGTTAAATGCCTTACCCACAATCTCTATTGCCTCTAAATAAAATTTGCATCACAAAATTTAAATGAAAAAAAAAAACAGCACAGGCATGACCAGATTTATGCATAGAAATAAAGTGCTCTCATATACTAAAATTAAAGTCCAACAGAAATAGCATGATATAAGGAAAATTACACTCATATATGTGTCTGACATTCAACTATTAATTTATCCATGTAGTACAAACTTTCCCTATTTTTCTTAACTCTGTGAATAGATATGTATATGCTTACACACACACAGAATAGCACACACACACACACACACACAGATAGAATAGCACACACAGAGAAACAGGAGGAAACAGTTCCACTTAAAACTCTTATCCAAGTAAATCTTCAAGCCATACAACTAAAACCTATTCAGGATAAAAACAATAAAGGTAGTCTCAAACTGATCATAGCTACCTTTTCAGGATGCTACAGCAGACCCTATCAAACACCAAATATTTGTCAAAGCATTTACTGTGAAAGTTGCTCTTTTTCTAGAAGTCTTTCCTGATGGATGTTCCATTTTCAGAATCTTAATCCTTGGTCTTTGCAGTCTTTAAGAAACACTATGTTCCATCCTGCTTATCAACTCCAAACCTTCAACAAATTCTATGAAGGAAATATCTATAACCCAACTGATCATATGTACATTATAAATAATATGGTTCTTAAAATATCCTACTCGAATTAATTTCTACTCCACCATATTTCTTGATTTTACAAGGTCTCTCCACAAAATACTTATAGGCTTTGTATCTCATCCCTGAAGTTTGCATTCTGAATTTGAGCTACTTAATAGTATTTCATGGAAAGATTGTCTTCTTTTGACCCTTCCTAAGAGGTTCACCAGGATCAGCTATATCTACAGGTGTTTTTGTTTTGTTTTGTTTTGTTTTGTTTTTTTACTGAAATGTTATGTCTAGAAAAGCAAAACAAGAGAAGCAGCAACATCACTGCTTTTCGAGCAAAGACAAGCCACTGAAATCCCGGACCTGGTGACAGATGAGTCCTCACCATGAATCCGAGAAAACAGGACATACTTTACACATATGCAAGGGAGTCTCTGCTGGAATACTTTCTTTAACCTCAAGAGTCTTATTTTTTCTTCATCTGATACACTTTATTGGTTGCTTTAGCATTTAAAATGAATTAAGTGCTATTAAACCCCATTTTTAGGTAGTTTCATCAGTACAGCCTAAGGGGATAAAAAGCAAGGAGCTTTCTCTGGCAGAAATCCAGATACTAATGGTGTTAAAATGCTTCCTTATTGCATTTAAGTCAGTAGTTAGGTCAAGTAGACAAACATATTTTAAAATATGTTTAAATAAGCACTCCACTTAGTGTTTCTTCTCAACTCACACATTTTCTCTTTTTTATTCTCTTTCTGTTGAATACAGACAGTGACACAATGGGCAAATTAAGATTTCTTAGTTAGGGGCCGGGTAGGTGGCGCTGGAGGTAAGGTGTCTGCCTTGCAAGCGCTAGCCAAGGAAGGACCTCGGTTCGATCCCCCGGCGTCCCATATGGTCCACCCAAGCCAGGGGCGATTTCTGAGCACATAGCCAGGAGTAACCCCTGAGCGTCAAACGGGTGTGGCCCAAAAACCAAAAAAAAAAAAAAAAAAAAAAAAAAAAAAAAAAAAAAAAAAAAAGATTTCTTAGTTAAACTTAGAAGATCTGAATCTAATGATAATGATGATAAGTGTGATGAGGACATTAGGGTTAGCTGGTAGAGCACAGTGAAGACAAAAAGACGATGGGGCAGTAAAAACTATTTGCATAGTAATTAAGGTGGTATGGTTACTTAACTGCATCTGTTGTGCAAAAGTAAGAAATCTAGCCACAGATTATAGACATAAATTTGAGCTTTGTTTTGTCATGCTGAAAATAATTCTCAAACCTCATTTATAGTTATGATTTTGACAGAGACTATCAGGAAAGCAAATTTGAGAGGATAGTGGCATTTTATGTGGAAGCATCTAATTGTAAATGAATTAGTATATGAACTTGTACAAGTAGTATAGCTTGCATATGTTAGTTAAATAGTATATATGGTGTACTGTTATATTAACATGTATCTGAAGATTTGATGAGGTTTAAAAACATGAAATAAAGGATATTCTAATATTGTTACTAGAAGGGGTTATACTGTAAGTGGAATTTCTAGATTAAGATGAAAGCTCTACAGTACTAGTTTGAAATTATGAAACAAAATTAGCAATGTAGAAAATGGTTAAAATAAAAGCAAAGGAGTTTATAGAGCAATAAAGTTATGGGTGATTTCTAAAAAATAGTACTATTTAAAAATAAAACAATTTTGTGAAAAATAGAGCTTATAATAACAAAATTAGAATTCCATGTATACTTAATAAAATAAGGTTTTATGAGATAAAGTAAATTTCAATGTTCCTGTTCATTTTTATGTTCCTACTCCCTTAGAAAAATAATAAATGATAGCTATATTTGAGGATGTATGAAAGGGTGGATAGATGAGAGCTTAAATAGAAATCACTTTATCTATGGAATAATATGAGCAAAATAAGAGATCAACACTAGTATTTGAGAAACAATAGAAGCTAATGTCCAAATATATTATATAATACTGTTTCTTATAAAATAATTCTATTAAAAGAACCTATTTTCTACCATCTAGAGATGTGATTTAATGGATGCAGCCAGTTGATAGGTTTTTCTCACTTTATAGTAGTGTAACTTTTTTTTAAATTTTTATTGTGACCAAAATGCATTACAAAACTTTCACAGCATCATTTATGGTACATAGACACAATGAATGAGGGGCATTCCCACCACCAGTGCTGTCCTCCCTCCACCCCTGTTCCCAGTATGCATCCCATATATCCCTCCTCTACCCCCCAGTATGCTAGTGCAACTGGTCTCCACTTTACATCTTGTTGTAGATTGAGCATCCATTCCACTATCATTGAAGATAAAAAGGATAAGAAAAAAGGGAGAAAAAATTTGGTAACACCACCAAAAAAAGAGAAAAAGAAAAGAAAAAAAAGAAAAATGAAAAAAAAATGAAAAAATGCACCCGGCAAATAAAAATAAATAATCAAATAATAACCGCCAGAGTGAAGAAGAAAGATAAAAGTGGAAGAAAAAAGAGAAGGAAAATAAAGTCAAAAACTAACAAATCAAAACAGAACAAGAAAAAGGAGGGGTGCTGGAGTGGCAGGGTTTGGCTTGCCCCCCCCCTTTTTTTTTGCATAGGCACAGTAAGCATTGGGGAAGAAAGGGAATTCCCATGGCCTAAGAGATTCAGGGTTTATCCATTCTTGAAGCATACCATCATGGTATCAACCCCTGGCTCCATATATACTCATTACCCCATCCCAAAGGCTTTTTGTGGTGCCAAGAAACTTTCCTCTCAGTTGTGTGTGAGAAAATCAAGCCACTGTAGCTAGTGATCTTGGTATATTTATAGTTCAGGGTCTAGGATAGAGTCTTTATGGTTCTAGAGGTTCCTATCCATCATTGTTGTGTTCAGTCTTCTGTAACATTTACTCCCTGTTTTGGTTCAGTCCCTAAGCTGAAGCCTAGGATATTATAGATCCAAAGGTTCTGCTCAGTCTCTGTTGTCCAAGTTGGGCCTCTGCAATAAGTCATCTTGTTGTTGGTGGTGTTTTTATGAGTCCTGGGTTACAGCCTAGGGTAGGGTTTTCCTTATTGGTCCCAAGGTAGGTTCTGTTCAGTCACAGTTGTCAAAGTCAGTTTTCTGTTGTTGGTGCTTATTTTTCACAGTTCAAAGGACTATACCTCTTCTGATTTCCATTTAGTGTTAGGTGATGTGATAGGACAACCTTGTCTTAGGTCAAGTTGCCCTTTCCTCGTTGTCATATCAAAACTGGCACAAGTTGGTGCCAGAGCAGTGTTTTAAATCTCCCAATGGAGCTTAGCTCCTGGTGGTGTTGCCCGGAGCTGTATCAGTTCTACATCTGGGATCTGGGGTTTGGGATTGGATTAACACTGTCCAATCTCCTGGAGACTGCGTTGTATCCACATGACACATGTTCAGGATGGGAGGCACCCTTCTGCTATAAAATTTTTTCAACACCTATCAATAATTTCCCTATTTATCATGGAAATGATTTCAGAGGAAAATATAAGAACAGTTGAGAAGGAGTTGCTTTACTCAGAATTAGATATTTCAAGGTGAATATATTTTAATTGATTCCAAATTTTTCAAAATGCTACTTTTGAAAGTGTATCTGAAATTCCCCATATTTTTTTATAAAAATATACAAATTAAATATAAATTCCTAAACATACTAGCATTTTAACTTAGACAAGTATCATCCTTGGTATTTGAAATGTGTTTTGTGTTCTTTTAAACTTTATCAGTTATGCTCTTGATAATATCAGGTTTATTATTCTTTTGGTCTTATTGTAAGTCTTACACTCTATCTAATTCTTGTCTCCTAACCCTATCTTATTGATATTAAATTTTATTATTATTTACATTTTGACCTGTATTTTCTAATACTATGGAGCTTTGTGGACATGTTTTATGTTTTCTATTACTTTAGATGCTTCTTCATGATGCATTCTTATTTTTCTCTGCTTACAGCTTTATGTTCAGTGACTTAAAAATAGCAATAATAGATATATGTTTGCTTGACCATAAGATAAGCATTCTATATTTCTCCAAATCTTTACTTCATTTCTTATGTTTACTTGACCATAAGATAAGCATTCTATATTTTTCACATCTTTACTGCATTTTTATTTGGCACTAAGCTATTTCTATAAAAATGAAAAATGTTTAGTATTCTATGAATAAAAATATTTATAGTTGATTATTATAAAGTTACCATATACGTAAACCTTAATTACATGCAAGGCATTATTTTTTCCTCGTTTTTTAGCACAATAAAGCCAAATAAAGAAAGCAATTTTATATGCTATAATATAATTCATTTCTGAAATTAAAACATTTCAAACAATTCCTAAAATTAATTTTAAAATTAGGGAGGATGGGAGCTCCCACTTTGAGATCTGTCCCAAAATGCTGATTCAACAGATATGACCTTTACATTAAAAGAGAATACTAAGGTTTATTGAAATATTTTCAGGGGTGCATGGGTATTTAGCAGCTTAAGTTTCCTGGAGAAGCGGAAACTTCAATGTGCACAGAATTCATTTTTCCCCTATTACTGTAATATTCAATTGGACTAAATTATCCTGTAACAGCATTTGATTGTGCAGCTACTGGATCTGGCTTCATTTACTTTAAGGTTAGTAAAGTCACAGCTTAAATTGCTTAAGAGTTAGCAGCATCAAAGTTTCCTCTTTCTTTTATTAACTTCTTTACTTGTAAAGAGTTGAAAACTGGCACAGGAAGTGGGAGGTCAGTATGGAAAACATAATATAGGTCACCACTTCTACTTTGGAAAGGTCAATGAGACAAGGATGCGAAAAGGAAAAATGAGGTACTTAAGACTTTTCTTGTATTAAGTCAGTTAATCCTCAAAGAAAATTCATATTAAAAAGTCTGAAAATGATAATAATAAAATTATAGTATTTATATAATTATACTTTGACTAAATGGAAATTTTTAATATCTAACACACTGTATAAAATAACAGATCTTCATGAGTGTATAGCAAAGCCTGGGAAAAACAGCAAGTACTTAGATTTCTAAGTAGCTTTCTAAGTAAATTTCTAAACAGAAGCAAGCATGACAGTATTGTTTGTACATTACAATTTTAAGCTTAATTTATATCCAAAGTGAATTGAAATGAATGTTCTAAGGATAAAATAATAAAAATTTTATTATATCTAGACTTTTGACTTTCTTGATCTAAACATGAAACTAAGTAGACTTCGAGATATGGGAAAAACATGAAACTATTAAATAGAAAAACTCGGGAACTTAAGGAAGAAGGGAAGAAGGTCACAGAGGAACTGACAGCTAAATTCCCTGGCCCATTGAAAACAATCTACAAATAGTAAAATTCAAATCTAAATTCTAGTTGGAAATACAGTGTTTATCATGTGTTAAAATCCAGAAAAGTAAATATATACAAAACATTTTTGAGTCAAGGCATGTTGATTCCCTCTGTCAGGAACTCTCTCTCTAGCTACAATTAATGGTCTAAAAAGCAATTGTGGAAATTTCAGTAGTCAGAATGATCCCCAAATTACACTGATGATAAGTCTAAGTCTGGCTAGAAATCTAAGTAACTGTTTTTCCCAGTCTTTGCTATACACTCACCAAGATCTAATATTTTATACAGTGTGTGTTCAGATATTAAAAAATATAGTAACTAATCCCATTACCACAATTCAAAAATCACATCTAAAATTCAACAATTTGGTATAGGTCAAACATTAAAAAAAGGGGAAATTTTTATTTTTTAAATAGTCCCTTCTCCCAGCAACAGTGATAAGCAATTGTGGATTGTGACATAAACACACAGGGAAAAACCAAAAAAAAAATAAAAAAATAAAGATTTTGTTCATGAGCCTCAGGCCAAAAGCCTGCTCATGCAAAGTTCTCCAGGACTTTTATTTCTCACATAGAACACAGAGGATGGTAATTTGGAAGGCACCATCAGAAAGACCCCTTACTGAGCCATACTGCAATGGTTTATTTTAGGACAATAAAGGGCTGAACTCCCTTCCCAGGGATTTAAAAGTTGGGTTTCATGGAGTGCAGCTATTTCAAACCTGCAGCTGGCAGGCCTTGGAATTGATACAGTATAATAACACTGTGCTTCGGAACTGGGAGTTACTACAGATAGAAATGGCACCATCGTACTCTTCAATGAGCAACTTAAAGAAGATTTTAGTAATACTGGGCGGCAATTGCTCAGTGACAAAGGTAGGTTCTACATTTGACAGGGTTGAAATTCAGGAGAGTACAGTTCATAGAACATAATACCACCTTCTGAGTTGAAAAAGATAGGATGACATGCATGTCCACAATCTATTATTAGCAAAGCTGAATGATAAGTGATGTCCAAAGATAGGCAGAAATGCTCTCAAGTATAAAGCAATAATAAAAAGAAACTTCATTCAAAAAACTGTGTAACTATGTATTTTTATATTTATTTGGTTAAATTTATAACCAAATTTATAAATTTATATATTGCCTTTTAAGGAAAAAAAACAATTGCTTGACTTTGGCATAACAACTTTTGAATTAAAAAATACCTGAAATTTAATCTACTTATTAAATAGATAGACATTTATTTAAGAAAAATGACACTACTCTCCAAATTTTGAAGTGCCCTAAGGCTCATTTCTAGGATCTTTATCTCTACTCTTTAGGTAATCTCATCTCCTCCCATGGCCTCAAATTCATCTATATGATAATGACTCCCAAACAGTATGAGTAGTCTTGACCTCTTCCCCTAGCATCAGAGAATATCTCTGAGGGGTTTCTAATATGCATCTCACATAGATTGTCCATTCCACACCTTCAATCTCTGATGTCTGTCTGTCTCATCTATACCAAGTATCCCAAGGAACAACCAGTCTTCTTGCTCAATAAAAAATAAATTTAAAATATGTAAAAGACCATCATTGATTTTTATCTTTCCTTCTCTCTTGGCATAAAAATAACAAGCACACAAGTATACAGACTTAAAAAATTATATCCATGATCTGTTTATTTCTCTTCATTCCCTTTTTGCCAACCTCATTTACCCTCACAATTTTATCTGTTCCTGAGTATTTGAATAGCCATAAATTGTCTACAAAATGTATGTCATCATGGTGCTTAAGTAAAGATGTTAATTTAAAAAAGAACTAAAAAATTGTCTACCAACTTCTACTTGATTCATTCTCTGACACTAAATAATCTGTAAATATTTTAATAGGATCTCAATCAACACTTAATAATTTCTCAATGCTAATAATTAAACTGCCTCTTTTTCACACTCACCTGGAAGAAGTCATAATCTAACCACGTTCTCTAATGCTGCTGCCTTTCTTGTCTTTATTAACAATAACAATGACGATCTTCTACCCTTCACTAACATAAGACACAATACATTCTGTTTCCAGGAGTTGGCAACATAATCCTGATTTTATGCTCATCAGCTAGAAGTTTTATTTGACATAAAAGGTTTTACTCTAATTCTTGTGTAATGAATCCCATTTTATAATTTATGGTTTCTTTGTTCATTTTTTTTCATTTAGCAGTATATGTTCATTTCTGGTTGAACAACATTGTCTTTATTGTTCATAATTGTACGCTCAGTGATATGAGTAGTGTCAGCCACATAGTTAGTTCTCACATGGCAAACAAGTGTTCTTCAGAGTTCTTAGGTTGCTTCTATACTAAGCCATCCTCTGATCAAGCTAAGCAACTAGTTTCTTTGAGAGTCACCTCTTAATTTGTCAAACAGGAGACTAGGACTCTACTTGATTTCTGACTTAATGCTGTAAGATTTTATGGTATATAATGCATTTTTGATGGTCTCTGACACAGATCATCAGGCAGAATGTACAAAATACACCACAAATAGGAAATTGATCATATTTTTCTACTCCTGTAAGTTGATTAATAGATTCTTTGATTCATAATTAGATAATTTTATTATTAGGGTATAGGCAATGCTTTGACAGTGGTTTTGTAGTACAAACAATTATTGCTTTTGAAGTTATTTTTAAATTCAGAAATAAAAAGAAATTGAACTTTTCTCTAGGATTAAAATGTTACAATTTATATTAAAACTATATTTGAATAATATGCAGGGTCTGTATATGTAAGAAGGGCTTGCTTAAGTTTTACCACCATTTTTGGCATAAAGTTAAGGTTTTTATTTGTATTTTTGGGAGGCCTTACAAGGCAGTCCTGGCGAGCTCTAAAGTACCAAATGAGGTATGAGGGATTAAACCTTGGTAGGCACGTGCAAGGCAAATGCCTTCCCTACTCACTGAACTTCTACTTGAGCCTGGATTTGAGAAAGCTAGAGCCTCTGAACTTCAGTTTTATTTCTCATAAGTAATAAGATGCTATTTATCTTTTAAATTTTTTCAAAGATAAAGCTTCTTACTGATTCCTCAACCTGACAGAAAAGTAGTTAGGATTATTTAATCCACTAATATTTTTATTACATACACTTATATACAAAGACCAAAGCTTTTCTCACCTGCTGCTTTGAACAGTGAGGGTATTTTTTTTAAATAAAACTTCTCTATTATGGTTAGAAGAGAATTATTACAATAAAAGTTGTGAACTGAACATTTAGGTGCTTTGCTAAAACATCTCAAAATCCTGGGGCCGGTGAAGTGGCACTAGAGGTAAGGTATCTGCCTTGCAAGTGCTAGTCAAGGAAGGACTGCGGATCCCCCGGTGTCCCATATGTCCCCACAAGCCAGGGGCAATTTCTGAGCGCTTAGCCTGGAGTAACCCCTGAGCATCAAACGGGTGTGGCCCGAAAAACTAAAAAAAGAAAAAATCCTATGGCAGGGGGTGAAGCAATACTTAGCAGGTAGGGTGCTTGCCTTGCACCCTACCTGGCTTGGTTAACCCAGGTTTGAACCATGGTATCTCATATGGTTTTCTCAAACTCGCGGCCCGAGGGCCCTTTGCAGCCCTCCGTACAACATTTTGTAGCCCTGCCTTTGAGGAATTTGTTTTTGTTTTGTTTTGTTTTAGTTGTTTGGGTCTCACCCCCCAATGTTCAAGGCTTACTACTGACTTTGCACTCAAGGATCACCCCGACTTTGCCTCCTGCGGCCCCCAGGTAAATTGAGTTTGAGACCCCTGTTAAAAGTGTTTCCAGGAGTGATTCCTAATTGGATAGCCAGTGTGATCACTTAGCATTTTGGGGTCTGACTCCCCAAAATAGAATCCTATGGCACCAGTACCTCCTCTCCTTGTCTCCTATCACTACATATATCCTAATAAGAAAATTTAGTATTAGCATAAAAAATCTAAAAGAAAAATGTGAATGCTTATAATTAGTTTCTCCCATGAAAGAAAATAGATAAAAATTGTATATAACCAGAGGATTTCTTATATGTAAGAAATTTCTTATATGTAAAAAATCCTACATTCTAGAATAATATTACATTTCTTTAATAATAAGCCCAATAAGAAAAGGTTGCTTCCCTTGTCTCTGTTTTTAATACACGATAGCCTTTCCTACGGAATTTGTGTGTTGCATCTGTCTGATTTTTTAGGTATCTATTTTAAATGACTTTTGACTTTAACTGTTTTTAGTTCTACCAGAAAAGCATCTTTTAAAGAGAAAAAGAACATTGAACTTAAAGGATATATAAAGAAGAAAACAGACAAAAATAAATAGCTCTTGTTTCCATTATGCACAAACAACCCATGAGGTTAGGCATCATAATTGGTTAATGATAAATTGGTGACTCAAATCAAATTTTACCAATTTCCATTTAATGTTTTTAATGATCACACCATGGACCAATTTTTATTTGAGAAATATAGTATGTAGTTCCTGAGTATGCAAGTGTGAATCAACACAGTGTGTTTACAGTCTTTTATCAATGTTGTCTCAGACTCATCATGCTGCTCTCAATGAGACAAGCCTGCAGTGGAAAGACTCTTCTGAGTGAACACAGTAATTGGATAAAGGAGAAAATCAGAACTAATTCACTATAATAAGAAATACAACAAGTATTAAGTTTACAATGTCTGTTGGTTATATAAGTAAAGAATATTAAAATATTTAACATACTATATTCAACGTATTACTACAGATCAAAATATAATTTATAAGGCAACTATCTGGGGGTTTTATAAAATGCCTTATACATATATGTCTATTATATATAATTATAAAAACATATATTTATATATAAACTTTTTGAGGGGGCCTCTCAACTAGTTCTCAATAGCTTGGGAGCTCTGTTAAGGATACTCAGTATCTGGCCTGTTAAATACTACAGCCCAAGAATGTGGTACTGATCGAGTCCCACAGTGCTGGAGCCATAAAGTCCACAGCTGACAGTGTTTGTAAGAGATCTCCAGAACTAAATAGATGGGACAGAGGAAAGGAGTGAAAAAATGTAATGCTAGAGGTCAAAATAGGTTCCCTGCACTCAAAAAAGCACCCTCCATGCCTAGGATACCCTTTCTTTCTCTCTCTCTTTTTTAAAAATTATTTCCTCATTCAATCCTTTCAACAATCCAAAGGATTATTGTTGTTATTGTTAATATTACTTTCATCATAGCTATCATAGCTACCATGCTAAGTGATAAAACAGACCTTAGCATGCCTGAAATTTGGATCCAATAAGAATTGGTAAGAGAAAAGGGATCAAGCCTGGACAGGTAGTAGAAGTGGTAAAGTACTTGTTTTGCATGTGGCTGTGATGAGTTTGATCTTCAGCTTTCCACATGGTTCCCCAGCAAGGCCAGGAGTAATTTTCAAGTACAGAGCTAAGAATAAGCCCTGAGCACTACTCAATATGGCCACTGTTTGGCCCCAAACACACAAAATGAAGTTCATGATCACTTATTTGCAATGTTCTCTGCTTATACCTAGTGCAGTGCTCACATTAGTTGTCCAGAAGGTCACACCATCCCAACATCCTAATATATAACAGAAGCATTTGTCTTGTTTTACACACAATAATCTTCAGTGGATTTTTCACATACTTAGATCAATTCTGTCTTACAGGAATTTCTACTCATTAGACTTACGTTAAATTCTCTTTGGGACTTCAACAAGTAAGTTGAATTTCTCCCCAATATAGGTAAAATGATAGAAAACTGTCTTCACATATCTTCATCTCTTCTCCAGGCTAAGCATACAATTACTCCAACAATGTCATGTCAGATATGTCTTGCACTTTACAATATAGGTTGTTTCTCTCTCTGTGTATTCCTATTTATCAACATCCATTTTTGAAAGTGGTTGTTAGAACTTTCCAATATACTTGATTCCAGAGTTTGTGCAGAACATATTGAGACTGTTAATTCCCTCTAACTCTTTCTATACAAATCCTATGCATCTTCCTATTTTAATATAAAAAATTAAACTGTCATAAAGATATATTTAAAACCAAGAAATAAGCACGACTATTATTTTTTGCCCCACCCCTAAACACCACTATTATATTTATTCATTGAGTAAGTTTATTATTCACCATGTACAAAATCTGGTTCAGTTATTCAATACATTTGGGGAACAAACATTTATTTTCTGTCACCTTTGATTATGAATAAGATGCACATAATTCAAAATCATATGACAATGGAGAGAAGGGTATTAGTAAATATTAAAGGCAGTTTTTAGTGATACATGACATGAGCTCAGGATAATATCTATGATGTATCTAAGAAATGTGTATGTGTTTATATTTGTGGAGCTTATATAGGCAACAGTAGTGGAGAGAAGAAGGGATATAATAACTTTGAACCTAAAGCATAAATTTTTCAAACCTACTTCTAACATCATATTAACTTGAGAAGAAGTTTCATGATTTCCTAAGATTAATAAAAATATATGATGTACTTTTTAGTATGTGGGAATTCTATCTACTTAGGTAAATAAAGAAAATAAAATATGTACAAAATAAAAGGGAAATATACATTTCTATTTGCTCATAGATAACTAGATCATCTATATGTAATGGAGAAAAACTCCTTGAAATAATAAGCAATCATAGCAAAATTTCAAGATAAATTTTGATATACAAAAGCCTATCACTTTCCTTACACTACAATGAATGTGAACTCCAAAGCAAAATTCCAATCTATTTTCATATCCCTATAAATTAGAGGTAAATCTAATTCATACAATAGAAATAAATAATAAGATAAACAAAGTCAAATAAAGACATACTTAGAGACCATATTTATAATGAGAAGTTAAGATTGTCAGGATGTTGGTTCTTTCCATCTGGTTGTATAGATTCTATAATTCAGTAAGAGTGTAGCTACTTCTGTGATTATTTTTATCTTTGTGAAAAATATATTTTATATATCTTTATAAAATTATAGCAATTTATCTTGTGATGATGATGATTCTTTTTTCTGTGCTACATAGAGTTGTGATCAGTGTTCGCTCTGGGCACTGAGGCTCAGGGAGCACTGCGGGTAGATTTCACGGCAATGTATAGGCACTAGGAATCAAACTGGATCATCTGCACAAAAGCTTAGGATGTTCACTGTTGTACCACTGCTCTGGCCCTATATAGTGAATAGTAGCAAACTAATCTTAAAATCTATTCAAAGGAAAAATGACCCCAGTAGTCAATACAAAATTGAAGAAGAAAAAGTATGTTGAAAAAATTAAAAAAAGGTAAGACCAGATCCAATGTATACCTTTGTATTCAAAAAACTGAGGCTTCTCAAAATAATATATTCTAAAACTAAAATAGCCCAAAATATATACTGTATCTAAATATACATGTATTTAAATATTAATATGTAATAATTTATTTTCTATATTGAAACAAAATCAAAACAATGTTGCAAAGATAATGTTTTCAAAAGTAAATGCTTTGAACAATTGAATATAGATAAACGAAGAAAGGAAAAAGAAGAAAAATGAGGAAGAGAAGAAAGAGGAAAAATACTGTATTCCTATGTTTGGTATCTGCACTATTTACAATTTCAAGAATCTGGAAACAACCCAGGTGCCTACAACAGATGAGTGGGTAAAGAAAGTGTGGTACATCTTCAGGATGGAATACTATGCAGCCATTAAGAAAATGAAGTCATAAAATTTTCTTATACATGAATGGACTATCATGCTGAGTGAATAAGCCAGATTGAATGGAATAGTAATAAAATAATCTCACTTATTTGTGGGATACAGAAAAGAGAGAGAAAAATTGTACTAATACTAAGAACAACAGAGACAAAGGTCAAGAGGTCCAGCTCAGAGTAGAAAGCTTGCCACAAAGAGCAGTGAATGTAGCTAAAGTAGAGGAGCATCAACTAGGAAAATGATAGTTGGAATAGATATCTTTGGACAAGAACTTGGCTCTGAAAGTGAACTAATAGACAAGGCACCCTTCCAACAATAGTGCAAATCACAGTATAAAAAATGAGAGTGTAGGGAGAAAGAGAGAGAGAGAGAGAGAAAGAGAGAGAGAGAGAGAGAGAGAGAGAGAGAGAGAGAGAGAGAGAGAAGCAATTTACCTATCCTAGAGCAAGATAATGGAGTGGGGAATGGGAGGAAAACTGGAACATTAGTGATGAGAGAGAGTGAGCGAGAGAGCGAGAGAGAGCGAGACCAAGTATTTCTTTTATTCCTCCTGCAGTCTAAGGTCCGCTTCGGCCGCCTGTGGTTTTCAAAGAGAGGGAGAGAGAGAAAGATTTAGCGGCGTTTGCCTTGCAAGCAGCCCATCCAGGACCAAAGGTTGTTGGTTCGAATCCCGGTGTCCCATATGGTCCCCGTGTCTGCCAGGCGCTATTTCTGAGCAGACAGCCAGGAGTAACCCCTGAGCACCGCCGTGTGTGGCCCAAAAACAAAACAAAACAAAACAAACAAACAAACAAACAAACAAAAAAACAAAAAAGATTTATTACTCCAAGGTGGCTGGTGGAGGACCAAGTTCAATAGAAAAAGAACGAGGGATAGGTAGAAAGCAGAAAGCATCTTGCTTATCCTTTATCTCTGGCCACCTGTGATCAGCAAGCCCTGCTCTGGTCACTATCCTGGGCACCCCCCACAAAAGGTCCAACTTTTCCCTTTTCTACCAGCATGACAGTGGACATGGCCAAGGGGCATTTTCAGGGAAGTGTCTAGGTTCAACTGTCATCACAGCGGGGTATCCAAGAGGAATGTTCAAGTCCAAATGTCATAATCAACAGAAGTGTACACTTTTGATTGAATCCCAACATGAACAATTTTGTAACCATGGTGCTTAAATAAAGGAATCAAAATTAAGTTTTAAAAAATGAAAAGATGAAAAGGAGAAGTAGAAAAAGAAGCTCAGATTCATACTTTTTTTTTTTTTTTTTTTTTTTTTTTTTACAAATAAAGCACTTTCCTTTGCACAAGGTTGGGCTGACCTGGTTTAGAACTCCTGCAGTTCATGTGGTCCCTGAGCACCAGAAGATGATTCTTGAGCAGAATCACATAAGAATCACATAGATTACAGCCAGAGTACAGCCAGATGTGGCCTGTAAATGTGATGTGCGTTTTGATTGCATTATACATCTAACTGGAAAAAAACAAACTATGGAGACAGTATATCCATCAGTGGATATAGAAGGGTATATGTGGGGAAGGAAGAATGAGTAAACAAAGAGCAGAGCACTTTGTTTTAATGAAAAAGACCCTTAATTTAACTAAAATATTAATTGATACAACAAAATATATGCAACAATACATCTGTGCTAACCTACTATATATTCATCATTTTATTAACTATAATGTAAATTAAGGCTTTGCGTGGTCATGATGTGAAAATGTAAATTTATCAATATTAATTCATTCACACCGTTGTGGGGAATGTTGTAAATGGGTGGGAAAGAAGGTGTAGAGAATGTCTCTACACTGCCCCCTTAATTTGGTTATGAATCTAAATTGCTCTAAAATTACTTGTCTTATTAAAAGCATCTCCTCAGAAAAGTATTTTTGAATTTAGGGACCAAAGCTGTGGCACAGTGGTAGGGCATTTGTCTTGCCTGTGGCTAACCTAGGACGAACAGAGATTCAATCCCCCAACATCCCATATGGTCCCCAAGCCAGGAGCAATTTCTGAGTGCTTAGTCAGAAGTAATCCCTGTACGTCACCTGATGTGCCCCAAAATAAAAAACAAACAAATAATCAAAAACAAAAGTATTTTTGAAATTGATGTCAAACTCAGTATTTATCTAATTTCCTAATAAATAGATTTAAACCTTTACAAAAGCATACTTACTTCCCTTTTATAACATTGAATATTTAAACATATTTCCCTTAGAGTTTTAATGAAATTTAGCAAAATTATTAAAAAATAATACAATAGGTCCACTATTCAAAGAACTTGAAATTGTCTTGATATTGCAAGAAGTCTATAATTCTGTCATGAGTTCATAGGATACAGTACATATTTTAAAAGTAGTAAGATAAATATCACAGATAATAAGTGTTAAAAGGAGTTCAAGGAAAATGTTCAAGAATTATGAAATAGTAGATTTCAGAAGGTTTTAATGAAGAATAGTGTTTTAAGATGACTATATTGTAGACTATGAAGCCTACCTCTGGTCCCAGTAGGGTTTTTTGATATCGTGGGTTTTAGGTCAGAAATTAAAGCTGGCTAATAAAACAAATATTATTTTTAAGTAAGCACACAAATAAACATTGGAGAATAGAGTTTCTAATAACCAGAATCTTTGTTCTGGGGCAGTTACTGATAGAAGTATTATGATATTAAAAATGAGCAGGTAAAACTTTCTTTAGAAAATAATTTGAGAACTGCCACATACAACTAGTTCCAAGACATCCAGTTGCATATAGTGGATACTTAGAGTATTAGGAGCATATTTTTTCTGGTAATATGAATTTTTCTTTTTTCATTAATTATTTTACTTAACAACATGATTACAAAGTTGTTAATTGCTAGTCTATGTCATATAATAGATACCACCCTTCATCAGCTCAATTTTCCTGTCATCATGTCCCCAGTTTTCTTTTTTTTTTTTTTTTAATGTAATTTTTATTTTGATCATAGTGGCTTACATATTGTTGATGATAATATTTTAGGTATATATTTACATAAAATCCGGGGGGATTCCCATCCCTAAATTGTCCTCCCTACACCTCCGTTTTTGTCCTACCTCCCTTTTCCTCTTCCCTCTCCCCCAGGGCGTCTAGAATATGTGGTCCCCTCTGTATCTAACCTACTACTTAGTAGTCTTGCATCAGTTTGGTCTTGATGTCTCCCTGATTTCCCCCTCTAAGTGGGGGCAGGGCTAGCTAGTTCAAGTTGCGTGGTTTTGCCTGAAAAGGTGAAAATATATAAACTGGGGGTAAAAGTCTAATACCCCGAAGATGGGCAGAATCCTTCTAGAGGTTCTCATCATCGATTTGGGAAATGAGTGAGAGAAAGAATGTGAAACACTCCACCAGTACCAAAAAAAGTGTCAAATATCCAGTGAGGACTCCAGCTATATCGATAAGCACCACTAAAGACAGATAAACAAAATAAAACAAAACAAACAAAAACCAAAAACAACAAAAAACAAAAAAAAAACAAAAACAAAAAAAAAACACGCCGTGGTCTTGAAATAAGAAACCTGGCGTAGCCCCTCTCGAAAGAAAAGGAAGAGAGAAAAGAAGAAAAGTAAATAAATAAATAAATAAGGATATCTGGGGACAACGATTTCAATAATCACATCCAAACAGAGAAATCGACCAAAATAGCTAGGTAAATAAAAATAATAATAACAATAATAAATGAAGGTAATATATATATACATATACATATACATATATATATAAATGTCCAAGGTTTTGTGTTTTTTTCTTTTTTTTTTTTTCTTCCCTTCTGCCCTGGCACAGTAAATATTGGGGTCATTCGAAAAGGAATTCACTTGCCCTATGCGATATGGGGTTTCTCCGTCCTTGGAGTATACTGTCATGGGATCAACTCTAGTCTTTGTTCAGGATCATTACTCTCCCGGTGGTGGGTTTTTTTATTTATTTATTTATTTTTTGGTGTGTGGAAGACTTCTGCTCTGTCCAGGGTGATGCAATCAGAGCTCTGTGTTTAGAGGTCTCAGTATCCGTACAGATCCTGAGATGGGACTTATGGTGAAGTCAGTCTTTGTGAATCTAGAGGTTCTGTTACCTCAGTGCCATTTTAATCCGTCTTCTGTGGTTGGTGATCTTAGTCTTTGCCCTGAACCTATGTCCCCAGTTTTCTTTCCACACTTCCTCCTATTGAGATTTTACTTCTCTTTTGCTCTCTAACTTGCTCTATCATTCCACAAATTCAGAGTTAGCATACAATTCAATTGCCTATTATTTCACTTAATCAAACAATCATCCCCAATTCTCATAAGGACAGGTATTTTTGACAACTTTTTCCCTAAGGAAATTAAAAACAAGCTTTTTTTTTCAGTCAAGTATTTCAACTTTCTTCTGGTTGGCCAATGGAAAACAAATTAGTTTTTGTTTGTTTTAGTCTCCAAGCATTATTCTGTAAAACTGTCTAGTGAAATCCTTATCTTCAGGATGTCAAAATATATATATTTTCCATTATCAATATATAACATAATGCAAGTACAAATCAGAAAGACCTTTTTCTTTAAAATAATTTTTCTTCTATCTTTCTTTCTTTCTTCTTCCTCCCTCCCTCCTTCTTTCTTCCCTTCTTTTTCTTTCTTTTTCTTCCTTCCTTCCTTCCTTCCTTCCTTCCTTCCTTTCTTCCTTCCTTCCTTCCTTCTTCCCTTTCTTTCTTTCTTTCTTTCTTTCTTTCTTTCTTTCTTTCTTTCTTTCTTTCTTTCTTTCTTTCTTTCTTTCTTCCCTCCCTCCTTCCATCCTTTCCTTCCTTCCCTCCTCCCTCCGTTTCCTCCCTCCTTTACTTCCTTCTCTCCCTCTCTCCTTCTTCCTGCCCTACCTTCCTTCCTCCCTCCCTTCCTCCCATCCTTTCTCCCTTCCTTTCTTTCTTCCTTCCTCTTTCCTACTCCCTTTCTCCCTCTCTGCCTCCCTCTCTTCCTTCCTTCCACCCTCCCTCCCTTCCTTCCTTCCTTCCTTCCTTTTTGCCTTCCTTCCTTCCTTTCTTTTCCTTCCTTCCTTCCTTTCTTCCTCCCTTCCTTTATTTCTTCCTTCCTTCTTTACTTCCTTTCTCCCTCCCTCTTTGCCTCCCTCCTTCCCTTCCTTCCTTCCTTCCTTCCTTTCTTTTTCCTCCCTCCCTTTCTTCCTTTCTTCCTTCCTTCCCTCCCTCTTCCATTTTACCTTCTTGAAAATTAAAGCTTGTAACTTACGCTAATATCTGTGTTCCCTCATTGAGAAAAAATGAAGAACAGGAGATATCTGTTTTGGATTATTAAGGAGTTATTTTGTACATATAAGTTATTCTCCCTGAGTCTGAATCTTAGGAAAGAATAAGAGATCAAAAATAAAAAATATGTAGGAAAATTATTTTGCAGCATAGAGACATGTATTCACGAAGGCCAAGGGCTGTATCAGGGCAGTAGGGAAAGCACATAAGTATAACTACAAGACTTTCAATGAGACTGCCTATGTAGAAAGTGCAGCACTAATTACTACATGATTTTAGAGGAATGAGAGGAAGATAGGAAGTGGTAGGAGCTAAAAGAGTAATTAAACATGCAGGAAAAGAAAGAACAAGTAGATGGTACATATTATAGCGAAAATAAGTAAATATAGGATTGAGAGAAATCCTCAAGCAGGTACTTCTGACAGATAAAGGGACCCACCTTCTTAAGATGGGGAGAAAGTAAGGGTTAGCACATTAAACATTTACATTGGAAACAAGAATTCAAAAACCATTCTGCTTACTGATCTGAGATTCATTCTGCTTAATTCTAGATTTAAGTCTTTGAAACTGTTAAGGACTTTTTCTACTGTCAGCAGAATATTTGGAAATAAATTTTATTAAGAGGCAAAACTTTTGACATACTAAGAACTCTACAAAAAAAATAAAACGATAACTAGGGGAAAATAAAAAGACAGTGATTAATCATCAATTATCAAGGGTAAATAAAAATCAAGCAGCATAATGGGGCCGGAGCAGTGGCGCTTGAGGTGAGGCGTCTGCCTTGCAAGTGCTAACCTAGGGCTTGATCCCCAGGGGTCCCATTGGGTTCCCTAAGTCAGGAGCGATTTCTGAGTGCATAGCCAGGAATAAGTCCTGAGTGTTACTGGGTGTACCTGCCCCCCCCCAAATCAAGCAGCATAAGTGAACTACTTAAAATTGTATCACTTTTTGTGATTATTAATTAAATTGGATGATTTCCACCAAAAATGTTTTGATCTGTGTTTAGGAGAGAATACAATTTAGATGTTTACCACTACGCCGCTTTATATAAAGTTCTCTTAACATTTTTCAAAAACAGAAGGAGGAATGATGTAGGGGTTCACTTTGGGGTTCAACTGACAATATTTATGGGAAAGACTGATGGATAGTGACAGTCAAGTTCTAATAGCGAGGGGCTAGTTAAAAGGAATAGTTGATGAAACTGAGGATCTGACCCAATAAGAGTGATTAGCATTATCTATGACCTCTCAATGGTTCTGTGAGGCTATGTGACAAGGAACTATTGTCATGGATGATTACTTGTAAAACTGTTATGATAATATTGCTGTGGCTGATGCTACTGGTGTCTAATAATAACACCAAACAGATCTAATATTCAAATCGAAGACAACTTGAATGACAGAAATCGTTTGGCTCAGATCCTGCCCTGAGAAATGACATGGTTATTTTAAGGAAGTCTAATTGTCAACGTCTAGACTTTTCTTTAATTTTCTTATCCCTTAAATTCTTGACACTCAGTAGTGTTTTGCTTTCAGGTCCCTCAAATCTCCAACAAGTAAAGGTGTAGAGTGTGACACTGTGATAATTCGGTGCAAATAATCAAAGTTAGTTAAAATTTTATATGTACCATATAGTTAGTTCCTTGGCTGTTCTTTGGCCAGTGAAGTTCCTTGTCCTGTTATAATTTGTCAAAGCTAGTTCGGAAGATTCCAAAGGACGTAAGAACCAAACAAGAGATGTCACCAGAAGCCTCTGTTCATGCCCTTTTGTTACGATGATTGTCATGGTGCTAAAAAGGGGACAAAACTCATTGTAAAAGGGGAAATCATTTCTTAGGACAGACTGAAAACAAAATGAGGAAAGAGAAATGCTTTCCCTATGTGTTTTCTTCTTTTGTCAAGCTTAATGAGAACAAAAACCCCACAGTATATTGGAAGATGTGCTCACAGCGACTTCTTCTGAAATACCTTTTTCTGTGTCCAGTGTAGTTCCTGCTTTGCTCTTTAATTCTGGGGCCTCCTTGGGGACACAGCGTTGGACTGCTGCAAGGAGTGTGTGATGATAAAGATTTCTGATGGAGAGGATTTCTAGGTGATAACAAGGTCAGGGAAGGAGCTTGGGTGCGAGTAAGGGAGGCAGTTTGGAGATAAAGGTTCAGGTCCTTTAAGTTGTGAAACAACCTCTGTCCTTTGTTTTCCAATTAGCCATTTCTGGCTGGTCACCGTCAACATTGTCACACCCTTAGGGTGCCTCTTCCTAAGGAGAGTTTTTGTCTGGGCCAAAGAAATACTGCCAAAGTCCATTTTTCCCTCCTTTGTTTCTCTTGAGAATCCCGACAATCTCGTCTATGTACACAGAAAGAAATCTCTAATAACCCCAATTTTCATAGATGAGAGAACGGAGACTCGCTGATGGAATGAACCTTCCCCGAAATGTGCACAATGGATGGGGAGGGGCAGCTAGAATTGGTTTCTTGCCCGAGCTCGGACGCTCTGACTTCGCAGCAAGGCCCTCTCGGCCCGGGACAGGGGCCCGGCGCCCTCCCCTTAGCTTCTGGATGTGTGCTTGATGTGTGCTTGGCCTCCAGGACTAGCGGGCGACTGTGTCGCTGTCCAGAGGGGAGGGTGCTGACCAAGAACAACAGACCCCTGGAGCCCGCGCTCCAGCTTTCCCCGATCGTTGAGAACAGCGAGTCTGTGGACCGACCCCGGGGCCCCGCCAGCTGTGCTGTCCGCTGGCTCCTCCGCTGGACCCGCACTGCGGGGAGGCGCCCGCAGCTCAGCCGCCGCGTCCCCCGCCATCTGCTCGGGCCAGCCACCAGAAGGGCTGCCCGGGGCTGCGCGGCTCCGGCGTCCTGCTGCCATCTAGGGATGAGAGCGGGGCGAGCTGCGCGTCTGGGCGCGCGGGCTTGGGGCGGGGAAGGGGCCCCGCAACCCAGATGCACCCCAAGAGTGTCGGGGGGAGGGAGTGATCGCTGCCTAGTGCTGGAGAGAGGAAGCAGGAGGGAGGAAGGCCTTGAAAGCAGAAAGCCAGCAGAAGGGGCGAGGGGGGAGCCCTGGGGGCAGAAGCAAAGTAGGGAGGCCAGGGGGTGGCCGAACGCCGACGGGGGTCTCTAAGAGCGCGCGGACATAAGGTGCCCATGGTGCTCGCGCCCTCTGCACCGAGCGCAACAAGGTCCGAAGCCTTGGGGACTGTGGGGTTGGGTTTTCCAGACTGGCCTTGATAAAAATGAGGCGGGGGTGGGCAAGGCCGGGGAGAGGGGACACTGCTGCCTTGAAGTCTGCAGAGGAAAGCCTGAAAGGGACTGGCGGAGTTAACTTCGCTTCTTGGCTTCTTTCTGGTGTCAGCTCTGCTTTCTCTGGCAAACAGAACAATAGAGTTTTTCGGGGAGGGAGAGGGCCAGGGTGGACTAAAGGGGTCCCAGGGAGGGGCACGGATCGGGGAAGGGCTCTGCTGTCGACTGGGAAGCCCTGCTGGGAAACTTCAAATCAAATTCTTTCTGCAAGGAAGTGTTATTAAAAGTAACTTTAATCCTCCCAGCCAAACGGCTCATAAAAGCATACAATTAAGTCCAACAAATGACAAGAGCGTTTGCTCCCCTACCTGTTTCCTCCTTCTGAAGTAATTACTACAGGCCGGTCTTGTCTCATCTTGGCACCAGAGGCAGGGCTTTGGTAGGCGCCAGATTCTCTTCTTTCCCTGTGCATCCTCCTGCACGGCCCCACCCGAAATCCCTTCAGCTCTTGGTACCAACCAGCCTGCCTGCAGATCCACCCAAGAACAAAGGGGCGAATTTCAATATTTCCTCTTTGTGCAAGGTTAATTGAAAATCAAAAAGTCACTTTTCAAATGTCATATTAAACCCACCACTGCATCAATTTCCTTTTGGTTTCCATCTCCATGGGCAAGAAAAAAGTGGTGTGTGTGTGTGTGTGTGTGTGTGTGTGTGTGTGTGTGTGTGTGTTGGGGGGAGGAGGGAAGGCAGGGGAAGTTGGGACACAATGAAGGAAAAAAGGAAGAAAGAAATGAAAGGATTAAAAAAAAATCACAGATACACACAGACTTTGATTGCAGATATGCTAACATGCAGTGGAAAATTGCTTCCCAGAGTGTCCTCAGTCAAAGGCAGTAGTTGCATTAGATACTGTTACTTGATATTCTAGAGACAGAATTGCATCCTAAACCTAGAGAGATTAGGCCTCCATGTTTTTATGTTGTAGTAGATGGATCGCAATATGATTGTCATAAATGCCGTGTTTTAAAAATCTTAAAGGGTAATGTAATAACTTGGCTAACCTTACACCCCTTCCACATTCGAATCCCCTCTGCAACAGACTCACACACATACATACAACTGCATGCACTAACACACACACACACACACACACACACACACACTGTCATAGCAGAGACATAACCCCACTTCAGTTTATAGCACAGATTATTTTGGAAGCTCAGAGTTAGAGTTTAACAAGTCTGTACCTTAACAGTTTTACTACTCACTGCATTTACTATTTTTACTATTACCAGTTTCTATCTTTCTCAAATACATAAACATATGTGTGTATGTGTGTGTTTCAGATCTGTTTTGTAATCGATAAAATAGGGCATCAATTCTGCCTCATATTGTAATTGATCATTCTTACTTATGGTGACTCACAAACAAAAAAATATTGATTCTTTTTACTAATTCCCTGGGACTTGTTTTCAGCTGGGTGACTGACACGATTGAAATTCCTGGGGCTTGGATAGTGGTTTTGATCTAAAAGGTAGTCATGGGTTTAAAAGGATAGTCAGGACAAAGAATCTTGTCACCATGCAACCTTGCTCTATCTCTGTCCCCTATATCCCTGCTTCTCTCTTCTATTCACTGGACATTTCTCCTGAAATCAACTAATTTGATACCCAGTCACTTTCTTGTTTCTAAAGTCATCCACCTTATTTTTTATTTTCTAAATTGTAGCCCCTCCCATACACCAATGAATCTTATCCCTAAACTTTATATTAGTCACTGGAGGTTTATCTAGTGGGAATCATTTTCCTAGGTTGATGTTTCTTAGGAAATTTTCTAGGTTAAATTGTCCTAGCTAGGCAGGCACAGCAAAGAGGCAGAATTATGGAATATATTTATTCTAACATTGCTTAGTGGCAAGGCATCAATCATGCATGTGGATGACCTTAGTTTCTTCTCAAGTACTTACATTATGGTCCAATAAGCACCAAAAAAGTAACTTGGGGGTTGGAGAAAGAGTACAGTGGGACAGTGATTTTTTTTCACGCAGCTGATCTGGATCCTATCCCCAACATCATTTATGGTTTCCCAAGCACTGCCAGTAGTAATTTCTAAGTGCAGATTCAGGAGTAAGCTCTCAGTACCCCAAATTATAAAAAAATAAAAGCAAGCAAAGGAGCAACTATTGAGCACAGAGATGTAAATAGCCCTAAATACTTGTGGATTTTGCCCAACCATCCTCCATATTCATAAGAACCTACATATATGTATATATAGTTGCTCTTTAGCATAAGCCAGAACTATAAATTTCAGTATTTGTAGATTACAGTGGTCTTTTGTTTGTCCACTAAACCTAAGTACTAATGATACACAAAGTTTTGAACACCCATTACATATTAATTAGAGAGAGAACACTCTCTAGAACACTAAGCATCTAGTTGGTGCCAAATTACAGTAGCATTTTATTCATTGATAGGTTATGTAAACAATATGTCCCTTGGGTTCCTACCAACTTAAGCCTGTCTAAATATAGATCTTATCTGATTGAGTACCTTCTCTTGGCTTAAGTTCTTTGTAAAACTGTGCTACCTAATAAGGCTATTTTTAATAACAGTGCTTGTTTAGTATATTTATATATTTAGTATATGGAAAACAATTTAGTACACTTATTTATAAAAATCCCTATCTGTGGGGCCGGAGAGATAGCATGGAGGTAAAGCGTTTGCCTTTCATGCAGAAGGTCATCGGTTCGAATCCCGGCATCCCATATGGTTCCCAGTGCCTTCCAGGAGCAATTTCTGAGCCTGGAGCCAGGAGTAATCCCTGAGCACTGCCGGGTGTGACCCAAAAACCGCAAAAAAAAAAAAAAAAAAAAAAAAAAAAAAAAAAAAAAGGCCTATATGTTTCTACTACTCTTACCATATTAAAAACAAGGAACAAATCTCCTATCTTTTTAACCAAAGAATTTAGAAGTAGGCGATTCATTAGTAATTGTTGGAAAGTGAAGAAATATGACGAATAATACAGATTTGGGACCATATTTAGATAATATGTTCATAACTCCCCCCAAAAAACTAGGTTTAAAAATTAATGATGACATGTCAGTTAGCAAAAATATAAGCAGACGACTGAAAGGATGAATACTTCCAAACACTTTTGCTAGAATTTGTACTTATATACTAAATTGAAAAATATTTGAAATTCCCAAAATTATTTTTATCTAATTAGATATTTTAATATTTGATTGCATCAAAATTATATTCTCATTATCTACTATGTTCTTATCCACTTGGTGTTTTGTATAACCAGACTTTCATACAAGAAATATAGAGATAAATGATGGCTCTGGCTGGCTTGATGGATGGATAGTTGGATGATGGGTAGATATCTAGATGGATATTCAGATAGATTCATAAAGAGAGGAGACAGAAGAAATAAGAGTGTAAGATGATCAAGTTGGAATAAGTGAGGGGTAAAGTAAGGAGGGGAGTAGGAAAGAAAGGAGCAATAAAATAATCAGTAACGCATTTCATTTAACTGATAAATCTCCTCTGGCATCAGGATATATTCCCACAAATTTGTATGATAGATTTAAAGATCATTTTTAATTCCTCACCCTTAAAATAATGACAGCCTAGAATTGTATGTGTCTGCTCCTTGTTATCATTATGACTTATTCTCAGAAAGAGTTATGAAGTTCCAATGAACATGAATTAAAATAGAGACACATGAGTAGAAATTATTTACAATGGTAGTCCAAGTGGTTGACTGTATATTTTCTATTATATTTTTAGACATAGTGAAGAAAAAGACTAAGAATTTGGTTGGAAAATTCCTTGACACTTTTATAATCTTTCTAACCTTGGGAAAGATAAGGAACTAGATCCTCAGGTACTTTTTTTTGTCTGCACCCCAGGCATTGACGAGATGATACCTATCTAACAAATGGATTAAGGTAAAAAGTAAGAGTCAGTATCTG
Organism: Suncus etruscus; assembly: GCF_024139225.1. Classification (NCBI taxonomy): domain Eukaryota; kingdom Metazoa; phylum Chordata; class Mammalia; order Eulipotyphla; family Soricidae; genus Suncus; species Suncus etruscus. Next base: position 168,102,382 of record NC_064850.1, read on the forward strand.
TAAAATTTCTGTGTAGTTATATGTATAATCGAAACTAGAAGTTGACATATTGCACACTAAATTAGTAACCAATGTAAATATACTGAATGCTTGCTTTATGGTGACCTTTTTTCTTCCTGTTTTTAACTACAGGTAATTTGCAGTTGGCTTTAATGTCTTAAATAATGAGAGATGCTTAAGTAGAGTTTGCCATATTGCAAATCATTTGCATTGTCTTCCAGTGGTGCCACAAGGCTAAAGTCCTAAACCGCCGTTGGTCTGGAAAAGATGACTAGAAATGCTGCACAGTCTGAAGGTAAGGGAGTCTGGAGAAGGTGGGCCAGCTAGGAATTGCCAGACCAAAGTCTGCTCATTTTCATGACAAGCTTTTTATTTCCCGCTTTCGCTTTCTTTTTAAAAATAACTCCCCCATTTCCCCCTTACTGCTAGTATTTTGTGAGCTATTCAAAATGTGTATTTAATCCATCCAAGTTTGTGGTCTCCAGTGTCAAAGCTTCTGCTTAATGCTGAGTTAATGCCTGGTCGTGCCAAAGCTTGAAGCTTTCAACGCAGCCCTGAAACCAGCTGCGACACATCACTAACGCAGAGGCTTCGGCTCCAGAGACTGCTGCCTGCATGGAGTAAATGCATCATTTTTTAAAGCTTTGTCAGTGCAATCTAAGAGCCGTGTAGAGTATAATTGGGGATCTTTGAAAAAAATTATATTTGAAACCATTTTCCAAGAATCATCTAGGGAGGCTGACATGAATCTTTGTCTTCTAAACATCTCACTGCTTCAGAAACAAGTCTATCACTTTGGGCAGTTTTGGCTTTTGATCACTTTGGCTTTATTTCCTTCCCTCAACCACCCTTTTCTTTTCAGTGAGCTGAGGTAAATACATTTGAGAAAGCAGACATTTGTCTCTCTGTGGCTTTGCCAATCTCGAAAAGAACCTGGGGCCGAATAATGTGCTCCATTGTGGCTTAGACTTTGGCCCATCCACCAGCAGCATCAGCATATTAGAAAATGCAAATGAGAGGCTGACTCGGAATCCCTCGGGGGGTGTGTATGTCCAGGCATCACTGTAGTGCCAGACTCTGTTGATTTTGCTCAAACCATCATTTGAGAACGCAGCTCTCTGCTATCTGGAATTAAAATTTTCACTCATTGTTTCCTTGGAATACTGTTGGGTTTCAGAATCTTTAGATTTCTTGGGTTTCAGAACCATCAGAATGGAAGATTCACCAAATTAAACCCAATTATCCTATTAATTTAAATAATAAAGCCATTTTTCTGTTATTGTTTTTGGTCCAGACGCTCAGGGCTTACTCCTTGCTCTGTGCTCAGAAATTGCTCATGGCAGGCTTGGGGGACCATATGGGATGCTGGGATAGAACGAGGGTCCATCCAGGGTCCACTGCATGCAAGGCAAATAAATGCCCTACCACTTTGTTATTATCACTCCAGCTCCAAGAAAGCCATTTTACTGCATATTTAACAATATTTGCTTCTATAGCACTGATTTGTTTCTTCCATGTTAGCATCTAGTAAATAGTCCCTATACCTATTGAAAAAGAAAAAAATATATTGTGTCGCATCTAAATTTACCTATTTAATTCAATAAATCTGTCAATCGTGTTCCATTAGAAAGCCTACTGCATATGTGCAATAAAAAATAACATGTATAAGAAGGCTAAGCAAGTTCTTCCTTTAATAACGGCTCTTTAAAAATCCTTTTGAGAGGTACTACCCACGTCTCTGGCATTCTTTGATGCATCTCTTTGAGATATGAGCTGATTCTGTGCCTAAGACAATGACTTTCTTAGGCTCTTTGGATATTATGTGAAAACAGACTAGATTTCCCTGACTGTGAAAGTAAAATACTTTAGCTGTTGTTGTATGATTTTGGTGTAGGGTTGAATTATTATTCCAAAAAACATCATCATTATTCCAAAAAACATTCTTGACTTTGAACACAGAAGTGACTTCTGGCTAATAAGGCCATATGTGGTGCCAGGGATTCATAACAGGGTTGCTGAGATTCTAGGCACTTGCCTTAACATCTGTACTATCTCTCTCAAGGCCTAAAGGTTTTGGGTTTGTTTGTTTGTTTGTTTTTGTCTGTTTGTTTTCATGTCTAGGTGGTCATACCATGTGGTTTTCAAGATTTTTTTTTGATCTCTAATAGAATCTCTTCTGGAAAAGCTCAGAGGAACATATAATACTAGGGAACCAAACCCATGTAATGCATGTGTTTTGGCCCATTTTTAAATGGCTTAGAGCTATCTCTCTGCTCCCAAGTGAAAGTACATTCTAAATAAACTTAGAAGCTTTATATTTAAACAACTGATATTGTGATCTCATATTTTCTGTTTGCCAAGGACATCACTCTAAAATGCATCATGCATTGGTTATACACAAGTTCACTTGCTGTTATTGCTCAAGGGAAGAGTATTATGATGGGGGAAACCCTGCAGGAAAATGTGAAATGAGAGCCATCTACAAGAAGGCAGGATATAGTATGATAAAACTGCAGAGATGCCCCAGGGGCAACATATAGGATCTATTTAAAAAAAAATGCCTCTTTTGCTGTGTCCCAGAAGATGAATATCAAGTGCAACACATAGAAAGCATGGTTTGAAAAGCAATGATTGCTATCTGGGCAAACTGGGTAGAACAATTGTCATAGAACTGAAAAGAAATATGTTTTTATCTGTTAAGTAAGTTTCCACACTTTCCTAAAAGGGACATTTTATCTCTGAGTAACAATGCAATAATTAATCACCTAAACAATAGAACAAGAATAGAGCATTTGTCAGGCATAAAAATATCCTTCTTAAAGAGGCCAAAGAGGTAGCACAGTGGGAGGACATTTTGCTTGCATGCAGCTGACCCAGAATGAACTTGGGTTCGATTGCTGGCATCTCATGTGGTCCCCCAAGCCTGTCGGAAGCGATTTCTGAGCTCAGATCCAGGAGTAACTTCTGAGCTCCACTGGGTGTGGCCCAAAAAGAAATTAAAAAAGACCTACCCACTTGGATTCCCTTTTTGGTACTCAAACACTGCCAGGAGTGATCCTTGAGTCTTGAGAAGCTCTGAGCACAGATGTCTGTGGTCCAATTAAACCTGCCTCTGTCCCAATGCAATAGTTTGGCAATGACACACTGGAAGAACAAGATAAGCCACACTTCAATAAAGCTTAGTTATATTGATGTGTTTTGTTTTAATTATTGGTTTAACCACTGAGTGACAAATGACATGCACCTGAAGTGGAAATCTTGGTTTTCAGAGACATTTCCAAAAGCTTTTGATTCTAATTGTTTCTCCTAATAAGGCAATAGTGGCCCTATTTAGGAATTGTGAGCCATAAAAATAAAAATGTAAAACCATAGATCACATGTAGACTCTTAGCATAATAAATATTGCCCCAATAGTTTAGGGATCTTTGTTGTACTAGAGGGGTTACAATTTGAAAATACGACAGGGAGCCATCAATACTGGAGCTAATTATTCCTCACTATTAAGTTACAACTATAAGAGGACAGAATACTTTAAAAGTATGTGAATTTGGACAGAACAGGTGACCATACAAACAAAATGATAGGACAAACACACAGTGAAATTAGAACACAAAAACAGATGTACCATTTGATTTGTAGAAGAAAAGAAGGAAGGAAGGAAGGAAGGAAGGAAGGAAGGAAGGAAGGAAGGAAGGAAGGAAGGAAGGAAGGAAGGAAGGAAGGAAGGGAGGGAGGGAGGGGGGAGGGAGGGAGGGAGGGAGGGAGGGAGGGAGGGAGGGAGGGAAGAAAGAAAGAGAGAGAGAGAGAAAGAAAGAGAGAGAGAAAGAAAGAAAGAAAGAAAGAAAGAAAGAAAGAAAAGAAAGAAGAAAGAAAGAAAGAGAAGAAAGAAAGAAAGAAGAAGAAAGAAAGAAAGAAAGAAAGAAAGAAAGAAAGAAAGAAAGAAAGAAAGAAAGAAGAAAGAAAGAAAGAAAGAAAGAAAGAAAGAAAAGAAAGAAAGAAAAGAAAGAAAGAAAGAAAGAAAGAAAGAAAGAAAAAGAAAGAAAGAAAGAAAGAAAGAAAGAAAGAAAGAAAGAAAGAAAGAAAGAAAAGAAAGAAAGAAAGAAAGAAAGAATTGGAAGTGTGGGAGCATGTCAGCACATCAGAAATAGAAATCATTACAACTACCCAGGAGAATTTCAGTTCTGCCATATTTGCAGGCACTGCATCACATACATATGGGGTGTGTGGGGGGTAGAAAAGGGGAGTGGAGGGAAGGAGAGAGAGAGAGAGCAGATTATAAGGAAGTGACTTGGTGAGTAGAAGGTAGAAATCCTTTTAGATTTGAGATCAACCATGTACCCTTGTAGTTCTAGGGTTGATTGGGGTTATTAGGCTCTCACAATTGGTGTTGTCAGGAGATTTTGTAGTCTCTGCTTAAAATATATCTAATACGTCTGTCTCTTCTCTCAAACTTTCCATGCTTTATTTCTTTACACTTACTTCACTATGTTTGGGTTCCTTAGGCAAATATATCCTTAAATATCTGTACCTAATTATCCTACTTATTCTCTGAAAACATTCACAAGGCATATCCCTGTGAAGTCACATTTGTTTGATGAATTTCTAAAATATTCTCTTTACTATGAATTTCTTCCTTGATCTGATTTTTTACTCTGCTTTTCATGAACATGAACCATCTATACAACTAGCACTTTAAAAGACTTTTTAAATTGATTAAACTTAAAAACACACACAAATACATATCCACAACAAAATTTACCATGTTTATCTTCATTAACCTTTCTTCTCCTTTAGCTTCTTGCTAAGCAGTTTATATTTAGGTATGGGAGTTGAATTTCTTGGTCATAATTTGAACATGCCCCCTCCTTAAACATAGTCCCTTTTTAGGGAGAGTCCATGTATGGTTATTGGTCTACAGAATGCCAACATTTTCTCTTCTTACACTTTCATAATCCATAGAAGAGAATGATTTGTATTCACTCATTTGTAAATAAATCTATAGAGATGAGTTATTTTCTTAATAATTATTTTCAAAATATGTGTTTATTTCCTCTTCTGGCCCCAAGACAGTATATATCAACCTTCTTTTCTAGGGAACTAGTCAATACTACTTTCTCCTGAGAGATTGTCACTTGAGGTAAGTGGAGTGATGTGTAACTGGGAGCTGGGGGACCATTTTGAAAAACTGACATCAATGTTATACCTGACTGGAACTTTGCTAAGAAAGGGAATTGATGTTATTGAAATCTCTCTGAAATGAAAAGACAAGCTCCCAGGGAAGCATTGGAGTGTCCAAAAAGTATTTCAAATCATCCTGGAGCAATATTGGCCTAAAGTAATCCATGTTGCTATTCACCAGGACTGCAGGTCATATTTGAGATGTCCCAGATATCAACAGAGGCAGGATCTGACAGTTTCTATTAAGGGTAGCAATAAAAATTGAGAAAAGAAAAATGAATATAAGTAAATGCTCTACAAAGAAAACAAAAGCAAAGAATAATATAATGGGATTCAGTCAGACTTTGGGAAATCACTGTATATATAAGTACAGTAGTGTATATAAGAGGCCTATGGAGCATAGGAAACAAAAATTTAAAGACATTTCTTTTTTAGAAAAGTCTGAGAAAAATAAATAAATTATGAATTTTGTTTACCTGAAGTAGATGGACTAAATATAATGAAAACAATGTCTTTCTATGGATTCTCTATGTTACAGTTTTCCTTTGAACAGATGGAAAAATTTATATGGTTTAAAAAAATTGGAGTTCTGATACAAAACTGTAGTATGTGTTTCCACTATTATGACTAGAAAACATTTATTGAGCATGTACTATATATATATATATGCATATATAAATATTTAGGATAGATACTGGAAATCAGTCAAAAACGAGGCTGCCTGCCTATGGTTACCAGTTATAGCTTATAGTTTTATGGAAAAGAAAGAAATTAAATAATCAATTCAAATAGCATATTGGAATCACAGAGGAAAGATATGCTAATCAATAAGAAAAAACAAGGATATGTTACAAGAAAATATAGATAGAAACTATAGCAAGATAGATACTAGTTTAGTCAGGTGAGAGAGTAGTGTGTAGGTAAGCAAAGTATAATATTCCAAGGAATGGATTAAAATCAGGAAATAAATCAAAACAATTTTTTTTGTTTGTTTCTTTTGGGCCACATCTGGCGGTGCTCAGGGATTACTCCTGGATATCTGCTCAGAAATAGTTCCTGGCAGGCATGGGGGACCATATGGGACACCGGGATTCGAAACAACCATCTTAGATCCTGGGTTGGCTGCTTGCAAGGCAAAAGCTGCTGTGCTATCTCTCTGGCCCCAAAACAACTTTTAATTTTAGCAAAAGTGTAATAGTAATTGTTGTCACATATAATCTGGACTACAAGCAATCCTGAACATATGCATATTAACAGAATGTATAAATTAAAAGAAAATCTATAGATAGAATTCTCACATGGTTTCAGTTTCTTGACCTCCTGCCTTAGTAAGCTATCA